>NC_037668.1:89903261-89903762 GCF_003255815.1 Theropithecus gelada
AAAAAAAAAAAAAAAAAGAAAAAGAAAAGTTTGGACTGATCAATAGGTAAGGTAGTAGATAGAACTGGATTTCTGTCCCTCTTGAGGAGTGTATGTGAGCATCTTCATAATTATTTATTTATTTATTTTTGAGACAGAGTCTCGCTCTGTTGCCCAGGTTGGAGCGCAGTGCAATCTTGGCTTACTGTAATCTCTGCCTCCTGGGTTCAAATGAGTCTCCTGCCTCAGCTTCTCAAGTAGCTGGGACTACAGGTGCCCGCCACCACATCCAGCTAATTTTTGTATGTTTAGTAGAGACAGGGTTTTGAAACATCATGGTCAGGCTGGTCTCGAACTCCTGATCTCAGGTGATCCACCCACCTCAGCCTCCCAAAGTATTGGGATTACAGGCATGAGCCATTGCGCCCAGGTGCATCTTCGTAATTTTTCAGTTCACACTTAAAGACAGAACTAGCAAATTTAGAAGCTGCATCATTAAATATCAAAAAAAAAAAAAAAAAA
>NC_037668.1:89903941-89917899 GCF_003255815.1 Theropithecus gelada
AGTGCAATCTTGGCTTACTGTAATCTCTGCCTCCTGGGTTCAAATGAGTCTCCTGCCTCAGCTTCTCAAGTAGCTGGGACTACAGGTGCCCGCCACCACATCCAGCTAATTTTTGTATGTTTAGTAGAGACAGGGTTTTGAAACATCATGGTCAGGCTGGTCTCGAACTCCTGATCTCAGGTGATCCACCCACCTCAGCCTCCCAAAGTATTGGGATTACAGGCATGAGCCATTGCGCCCAGGTGCATCTTCGTAATTTTTCAGTTCACACTTAAAGACAGAACTAGCAAATTTAGAAGCTGCATCATTAAATATCAAAAAAAAAAAAAAAAAAAACCTATTGTCATCACTTACCTGGTATATGAATGTGAGCTGTCATATTTTAGAAACCTGGGACAAAGTATCAAATGCTTTGCCCTACTCTTCTTGCACAGAATTTTAATTTCAGAGGGTAGGAGTTTAATTCAATTTTTGAAAACAGTAAACATATCATCACCTTGGTTAAAATTATGGGTGAGATAGAAGAGTTTGCCCTATTTGGCTAATTAGAAGAAGGCTGGTAGCCGACTGTGAAAAGGAAATGTCTTCCCATCATGATGAGTTGAAGACTGACCCTGGTGGGCAAAAACAAGATTCCATTGCCAAACATTTTTACATCCAGACCTGTTTAAAAAATCAGGATCTTGTAGGAACACAGATTTCCTCCTGAATAGTTACAAAATAGGGAGATAAATGCCTTCTTTTGAGCACTAAGGAGAATAAGCTGTTGACTTAATTCATAGAAAGTGAGTTCATTAAGAGAGAAATAACTTCTAGCTTTGGGGCCACCAAGCGTCTTTTTTTAAAGTGACTTTCCCCACAAACCAGGAAGAAATTTCCTTACCCTGCAGAGGAAGGAATTCTTGCGAGATCTTTTCCTCAGTCAACTAAGGCAACACAGCCAGGCAAAGTGTACTTTTATAAACGTCTTGGGGCCGGGCGTGGTGGCTCATACCTGTAATCCCAGCACTTTGGGAGGTCGAGGCGGGCAGATCACTTGAGGGCCAGAGTTTAAGACCAGCCTGGCCAAAGAGCCTGGTGAAACCCTGTCTGTACTAAAGATTAGCCGGGCATGGTGGTGGGCTCCTGTAATCCCAGCTACTCGGGAGGCTGAGGCAGGAGAATCGCTTAAATCTGGGAGGCGGAGGTTGCAGTGAGCTGAAACTGCGCCACTGCACTCCAGCCTGGGTGACAGAGGGAGACTTCTCAAAAATTATAATACAATACAATAAAGGTCTTGGCAAACACGTCTTTCTGAAATTTTTTAAAGGCAAAAGTTATAATATGCTGCACTTCCTGTTCTGAGTAGTTATCTATTACAGTACCATTTATTTAAATCATATCCTTTAAGGAAAAATATAAAAACACTCTTTTAAATGTATATAGCCACTGTGAAGTATATTGAGATCTGCAACTTACTTTGAAATGAATTTAAAAAAAGAAATAGATGAGTGATGAATAGATAAATAACTATGTGATAAAGGAAACATAGCAAAATACTAATTGTGAAATCTAGGTGCCATTTATATGGATGTCTATTGTATAATTCAGCTTTTCTATATATTTGAGGGTTTTCATATTTTAGGAATTAAAATATTAAACAAAATTTTCATCAGAGAGCCAAGAAAATGTACCAAATTATAATTTATGAACTGATAACGGTGATCTTAGATTTAGCTTAAAGTTTTGATGCAGAATAATTCATTAGAAAAAATTATTCATTATTTGCAATACTGTTGTCTACATAAAGAAGGCTCTTCACTATGTATACAATTTTTGTTGAATAGCCAGTAGCCTTAAAAGACTACACAGTATTAACCTCACATATTCATTTAAATGAATAAAGGGACAAGTAATGGAGGTCTAGCAGATTGGACTAAATTATTACGGATTCTAGGAAAATATTTGAGAAAAAATGTTATATATCCCTAAAAGAAGCCTTTTTAAAAACCCTTGAGATTTGGTGCTTTTTTCCCCACTATTGAGGGTTCTATTTTGGCAGGTTTCTGCTAATCGAGGTCTTATTATACTTGTTTTAGCAAAATACATAATACATTTTGGGTAATAAGGGAATACCCAAATACATTTTGGGTAATAAGGTTGACTGTAACCCCAAATGAAACATAGTGCCCATTAGCTGACTATATATACATAAACACTATGTGGCAACCTAGGAAAATGGTTTTGATTTTATGTGGAGCAAGAACAGCTGAAATGATTGTATGTTCTTCATCTTGGTGATTGAAACCATATACAAAAGCACATATAATGGAGAAAGCAATGGGGGAAATGTCTAAATGGGATTGGGTTGAGGTAGTAAGAGAATAAGTGTGGGTGATTTTTGTTTTCTTTCTCGGCCTCTTCATGATTTTCTGTTAGATGGTTATGGTGACATCAGTAATTGGCACACTAATGGATAAGTATGCATTTTGGGGGCCAAGTCAGTGTCTGCACACAGGTGACCCCTGGGTCTTTCTTTCAGGGCAGTCAACAGAGCGCACACAGCAGCTGTCATCCCTCCTTCGCTCCTGTCATCACTGGCCTGCAAAACCTGGTTGGCACAAAAAGAGTTTCAGATCCTTCCCAGAAAAATTCAGGTATTACACAGACACACCCACAGCAAAACTATCCTGTTACCCAAATTAATATATATATATATATGTGTGTGTGTTTTTAAAAAGTCCTCTTTAATTTAAATGTTTTTTAATTTTTTGAGCTTGGCTGCATAAGCTGAGCTTTCTGAAAGGCCTGTTCTGAAGGTAAGAAAGCCATAGAGATTCCTTCAGTGGTGGTCAGGCATGGTGGCTCATGCCTGTAATCCGAGCACTTTGGGAGGGCCATGGCAGGCAGATTACCTGAGGTCAGGAGTTCGAGACCAACCTGGCCAACATGGCGAAACCCTGTCTCTATTAATACAAAAAAATTAGCTGGTTGTGGTGGCACACGACTGTAGTCCCAGCTACTTGGGAGGCTGAGGCAGGAGAATTGCTTGAACCTGGAGGGGGTGGTAGAGGTTGCAGTGAGCCGAGATGGTGCCACTGCACTCCAGCTTGGGTGACAGAGCAACACTCCGTCTCAAGAAAAAAAAAAAAAGAAATTCCTTCAGTGGCACAACACAGAGCACCTGAAAAACAGAAAAGCAGAAAGCTGGAGTGCATCATAAAGTAAAATTATTTACAAAGAGAAAATTAATAAATTACAGGTCACTGAAGAAAGGTGAGAAGTGTGTATACCTTCTATGGGAAAATTGGGCCAGTTAAAAAGAAAAAAAAGTGTGTATATCCTTGGGGACAGGATGGGACAAGGGGTCCTTTTAAGTCTTTTGTTGAATGGAGGGTTATCTTTGATTAAGGTAGAAAAAAACGTACAATGAAACACAGATGACTCTGCTGGACGCGGTGGCTCATGCCTGTAGTCCTAGCACTTTGGGAGACCAAGGCGGGCGGATCACCTGAGGTCAGGAGTTCGAGACCAGCCTGGCCAACATGGAGAAACCTCGCCTCTACTAAAAATACAAAAATTAGCCGGGCGTGGTGGCACATGCCTGTAATCGCAGCTACTCGGGAGGCCGAGGCAGGAGAATCGCTTGAACCCAAGAGGCAGAGATGGCAGTGAGCTGAGATCGAACCACTGCACTCCAGCCTGGGTGACAGAGTGAGACTCCATCTAAAAAAAAACAAAACAAAACACAAATGACTCAATCCTCCAAGCATTTACTCACCATGTTCCAGGCAGCTGCTGCTATATAGCACATCAACTTTTGTCAGACCAAATGATTATGGCCACATCAATCTCAGACAGAGAGCACTTCTTAAAAATAGAGGACACAGCAGGCTGGGTATGGTGGGTCACTTGAGGTTGAGAGTTTGAGACCAGCCTGGCCAACTTGGTGAAACCGAGTCTCTACTAAAAATACAAAAATTAGCTGGGCATGGTGGCGGGCACCTGTAATCCCAGCTGTTTGGAGGCAGAGGCAGGAGAATTGCTTGTATCTGGGAGGCAGAGGTTGCAGTGAGCTGAGATGGTGCCACTGCACTCCAGCCTGGGTGACAAAGCGAGACTTGTCTCAAAAGAAAAAAAAAAGAGGACATGGCCCCTGGTGACTTGGCTACCAGCTTGGATGCTGAGGAGGGGTGTACAATACCTGCTTGCTTTAGTGTCTTATCTTGAAAGACCGAGAAAATGAAACCATTTTTCATGGGACAATATTATATCGTAAATATATTATTTTTTAATGTTAAAAAGTTAATTGTGTTGCTTCTTTATAGGCACAGATATGGAACCAAGGACTGTTGAGATAAACAGGGTAAGTCAGTCATTTTGCTATATATGTTTTTCTGGTTTGTGTTGGATTTGCATTAAATGTACATTTTCCCCAGTACAATTTATTGGATTGTAAGTGTGCTCTTTCAAGTTACTGAGATAAAAATATGGTCTAAATAACATCAATAAATAGACTTACAAAAGTACAGTAGAGCACAGAGATGACCTCTATGAATTTTTTGGCAAATCTCATCCACTATATTCTGTGCCTGTAAGTTTTATTTTTTTTTTCAATCTTAGTCTTTTAACCTGTACATGTAAAGTTTTATAAAACAAAAATGGTATCATGTGGCACATACTAAGTGAGTATTTTTTGACAGCATGTGGCATGATTTTTATTGATTTCATAGTACTCCAGCATATGAATGTGCTATAAGTTTCTTTTCTTTTTTTTTTTTTTTTTTTTTTTTGAGACAGAGTCTTGCTCTGTCACCCAGGCTGGAGTGCAGTGGCGTGATCTCAGCTCACTGCAAGCTTCGCCTCCCGGGTTCACACCATTCTCCTGCCTCAGTCTCCCGAGTAGCTAGGACTACAGGCGCCCGCTACCACACCTGGCTAATTTTTTGTGTTTTTAGTAGAGACAGGGTTTCACCGTGTTAGCCAGGATGATTTTGATCTCCTGACCTCATGATCTGCCCGCCTGAGCCTCCCAGAGTGCTGGGATTACAGGAGTGAGCCACTGCACCCAGCCAAACATGCTATAAGTTTCTTAACCAGTTTCCTATTATTGAACAATTAGCATATTTCTCGATTTTTGCTATCTTTTATAGTAAAACATCTTTATATTTTTGCCCATATCATGAGTAATTTCCTCAGGATTAATTCCTAGAAATGAAATTTCGGGGTCAAAAGCCAAGTTTGTTATTAGAGACTTTTATACATGTTGCTAAATTCCGCTTTTGAGAAGATTGTATAAGATGTATTTCAGTTCATAAATTTGTTGAACCCTGATTTTCGGACTCCTCTGTGATGATATCTAATGAAAGTAGACTCTTTTTTTCTTTTTCTTTTTCTTTTTGAGATGGAGTCACTGTGTCGCCCAGGCTGGAATGCAGTGGCGCGATCTCAGCTCAGTGCAACCTCCACCTCCAGGGTTCAAGCAATTTTCGTGCCTCAGTCTCCCAAGTAGCTGAGACTACAGGCATGCACCACCACGCCTGGTTAATTTTTGTATTTTCTGTAGAGGCACAGTTTCTCCATGTTGGCCTGGCTAGTCTCGAACTCCTGCCGTCAAGTGATCCAACCTCCTCAGCCTTCTGAAGTGCTGGGATTATAGGCATGAGCCACCAGCCCCGGCCAAAAGGAGACTTTTATTTTGCTCACTTTGACCTAAATGAGGGGTTCAAGAACAAATAATGACCTTGATGTAATCATGGTAATCCACTGCAGTAAAGTGATATCCAGCAGAGCTTACTTCTCTAGATTTAATGATACCTCTGTTTGAGAGCATTCTACCATTTATTAGCTGCATTAGTTTGCTAGATCTGCAGTTACAAAACACCACAGACTGGGTGGCTTAAACAACGGGAATTTATTTTCTCACAGTTCTGAAGGCTAGATCCAAGATGAAGGTGTCTGCACGTTTGGTTTTTCCTGAGGCCCCCCTCCTTGGAATGCAGATGTCCGCTTTCTTGCTGTAGCCTCACGTGGCCTTTTTTGTGTGTCACTCATCATCCCTGGTGTCTCTCCTATGTCCTAATCTTTTCTTATAAGGACACCAGTCACATTGGACTGGGGCTCACCCTGGCCTCATTTGAAAGGCCCTATCTCCAAATACAGTCACATTTTGAGGCCCTGGTACTTAGGGCTTCAGCATGTGATTCTTAGGGGGACACAATTCAGCCTGTACATTAGCTGTACAGCTGGGTGTGGTGGCTCATACCTGTAATCCCAGCATTGTGGGAGGCCGAGGTGGGAGGATCACTGAACCCAGTAGTTTGAGACCAGCCTGGGCAATATGGGGAAACTCTGTCTCTACAAATAAATTTTTTTTTAATTAGTCAGGCATGGTGGTGCATGCCTGTGGTCTATTTGGGAGGCTGAAGTGGGAGGATCGCTTGAGCTCAGGAGATTGAGGCTGCAGTGAGCCGTGATCATGCCACGGCACTCCAGCCTGGGCAACAGAGTAAAACCCTGTCTCAAAAAAAAAAAAAAAAAAAAGCCATTAGCTCTATAATAGTTAGCAAGTCAACCTCAACCTCAATTTTCGCGTCTGTAGAATGGGAGTGATAACACTAACTTACCTCAAAGGTAAATATTGTTGTGTGGATTAAGTGAGGTAATGAATGTAGTATCTTTAGCATAGTACCTAGTGCATCAGGAATGCCTAGGAAGTGGCTCTGTTGTTATTAGCTACAGCTTTGACTAAATCTGCCTTATTTGTTCCCAGTATTTTTCCACCAGAGTAGCAACTCAAATGTTCCTATCATGGGGAAGTTAAATGTACCAACAGTATAGATAATTATGGATAAATTAAGGAAACATCATGATGGATTTAAACAAAGCCAAAAAATTATTGCATACATTTCTCCCCTAAGATTTCAAAAATAATATTATTTTATATTTCCTTAGTCATTTCAGCCACTTGTTTTTACAGGCTTTTGTAATAAAGCCTGCTCCTACCTACCCTGTTCTACCACACGTGATCCAAGCAGAAATTTATTTCTTTTTTTTTCTGAGAGAGTCTCGCTCTGTTGCCCAGGCTGGAGTGCAGTGGTGCAATGTCGGCTCACTGAAACCTCCACCTCCCAGGTTCAAGTCATTGTCCTCCCTCAGCCTCCCAAGTAATTGGGATTACAGGTGCATGCCACCATGCCCAGCTAATTTTTTGTATTTTCATTAGAGACAGGGTTTCACCATGCTGGCCTGGCTGGTCTCAAACTCCTGACCTCAAGTGATCCACCCACCTCGGCCTCCCAAAGTGCTGGGATTACAGGAGTGAGCCACCACACTCAGCCTCTAAGCTTCTGCTATGCTGGTTTGGGTCTGTCCCACACATACGTAGCCTGAGAGTTCTGTGGGTTCACAAACAGAACTGAGGATTCGTTTTCTTCAGCTTCCTCCACTCTGCTTTTCTTCTCTTTCCCTCTTTTTCCTGATTCTTCTGCCTAGAAGGATGGAATTTCTATCTGAATGTTAGCATTCAGCCTACCTTTCCACCTCCTTGACTGGGAATCGCCCTCAGGGTAAAGCTGCCAGGAAAAAAAATAAAACTGGGAATTTCCCCTCGCTGCTGTCGTTTCTCCAAGTTTTGACTCTCCACCACACTTTATTTGGTTTCTTTTTGTTTCAGAGGCCCCAGGTAGTTGTTTTTTACATTTTGACTAGACATCTTGATTGTAACCAGCAGGAGAGATGCTGTCACGTGTCTGTGCTACCATGCCAGAACTGGGGCTTGTCATTTGTTCTTTTAGTGATTTTAAAAATATTAACCCTATGATACTAATGTGGGAAAAGACTGGACTAGAGCCAAGTCTCTTCACCAGAGTCCATCTTGGGGAACATTTTCAGCCACATTTTATGTCTCTCTTCAAACTGTTGTCACTACAGTGGGTGTCCTCTCAGATCCTTTGTTTTAACGCAGTCTTTTAAAGCCAAATGTGTTTGTTCACACCCAGAAGAGCATAGTATGTGTGGCAGTTTAATCATAAACACCATATGAGAATATACTTGCCAAGTCTGCATCAGAATTGGCCACTAAACTAAGCAGCTGCATAGGGCGTTGTGTGTGTGTGTGTGTGTGTGTGTGTTTAATTTACTCCTGCTATTGCCTTTTATTGAGCCTTTTCTGTAGGCCATGAGTGTGCCATACCATCTCATTTAATGCTCAGACCAACACTGTCAGGTATGTAGTATTCTTCTCATTTTATATATAGAGATGGAGGCTTTAAGAGGTAGTCAGCCTAAATAACAAACAGAGAGGCTCTCTAAAAGAAAATGGTGTTTATTGAGGAATGGGAATATGCGGGCCATGGTAGACTACGTGCATATTCAGGCAGGTAAGGAAAATAAAAGTTTTTAGAGGACAAAATGAGGAATATATAATTATTTTGAGATAATTATCCTTGGCTACAAAGATTAATAACAGGGGTGACACATAGCCCAAGGCTGGACAGGCATTTGCCGGACAAATGCACTTGTGGAAACTTTTTTTTATGTAAAGTTGTGACGTCCTTCCTGCAGGGTTGTGGTTTTTGTAGTCTTTTGTGATAATTTTTGTTATCAGGCATACAAGCCTGAGAACCCTTTCTTCATAGCCTTTCCTGGCTCTATTGATAAGGATTTTTTTTTTAACACAAGTGACTCCAATTTGATTCTGACAATTTTCACAAGGTTAAGTAACTTCCCCCAAGACCCCACAACTAATTAAGAGCTAGAGCTGGGGCTGGGCACGGTGGCTCACACCTGTAATCCCAGCACTCTGAGAGACCAAGACGGGTGGATCACCTGAGGTCAGGAGTTCAAGACTAGCCGGGCCAACATGGTGAAGCCCTGTCTCTACTAAAAATACAAAAAATTAGCCAAGCGTGATGGCGTGCACCTGTAATCCTAGCTACTCAGGAGACTGAGGCAGGAAAATTGCTTGAACCTGGAAGGCAGAAGTTGCAGTGACCTGAGATCGTGCCATTGCACTCCAGTCTGGACAACAAGAGCGAAACTTTGTTCAAAAAAAAAAAAAAAAGAGCTAGAGCTGTCTACTCCGAAGTCTCCACATTTAACTCCTGTGTTATCTTGGCCTCCTACCTCATGGAGGGATTTTGTTCAACAGCTATCTGGGGATAGTCAGTTTGTGGCTCTTTATTAAAAATATAAGCATTATGTTTTCTTTCTTTTTTAGGAGCTCAGTGATGCCCTTGGAATCAGTATTGCTGGAGGAAGAGGAAGTCCCTTAGGAGATATCCCTATATTTATTGCCATGATTCAGGCCAGTGGAGTGGCTGCACGGACACAGAAGCTTAAAGTAAACAAAAGATAACTGGTTGAAGGGCTAACAGCATGTGGTGGGGTGGGAGAGGTAGTTGCAGCCCTGGGCGCCTTGTTTAAAACAGGAATTCCAATAGCCATCAGAGACCCAGGCTGAGGGCAAGATGCATTAAAGAAGCTTTATACCTTTAGAAATTCATTAGGTCCCCAGGCACGTAAAAATATTATTATTTGTATCAAAGCTTCTCAATAAAAGAAGAAATTGCAGCCCCTTTGCAAACCCTCCTTTACCCTTTTAAGCACCTCATTTCACCCAAACTCAGCTCTCAACTGAGAGACATTTGACCTTAGAGTCTTCCCTCAATCAAAAGAATCACCATTTTTATGATTTCTCCCCCTTGTTGCCCCTTAATCTTAATTTCAGTAGAAAAATAAAGCAGAAAATATTTGGCTTCCTCATTAGAACTTTATTGAACAGTTAATGTGTACACCTCGCTATTACTGGCAATGGATGTGTGAAACACCACCATTCCAAAATACAAAAGTGGCCTACTGTGCTTTTTAATAATCAAATCTGACCCCCTTCTTGTTGCTCTTATTTGTCTGTATTTGGGGAAAGCCAAAAAAATTCCTCATGCTTCTTGAACATGTATACACAGTAGTAACGCAGAATCCTCACAATAGCCACCAATGGGAAATAGGACTTGCAAAGAATTTTAAGCATTCTTCTCAAATTTAATTTTTCTTAATGATAGTGATTTTCTGTCACTTTTGTGCTTCCAGGTTGGGGATCGGATTGTCAGCATTAACGGGCAACCTTTGGATGGGCTGTCTCACGCGGATGTGGTTAATCTGCTGAAGAACGCCTTCGGGCGCATTATCCTGCAGGTATTACGATCAATGGAGCACGCAGCTGTGCGAGGCAGATAAGTGGCACGCAAAAAAGATTGAGCGTCACTGGCAGTAGGCATCGCCACCCAGCAGGGTGCTTGCTGATGTGAATTATGAAGGTTGAAAGCAAGAAATTATTATTTTTATTCAAAAATTCTTTAATGCCACCCATACAGGCAGTGAGCATGATTATATGAAAGCATAACAAGGGGAGAAAAATTACTCTCTGCTTCACATGATAAATCAACACGGCTTTTAGCTTCCAGTGTTCTTTTGTAAATCAGTTCGTAAGGAATAAGAAATGATTTCTTTTCTTATGCCCAAAGACTGTTACTGAACTGCCCAAGTGCTGTTTCTTCTTTTCCCCTTAAAGGAAGAGGAAAAATACAATGCTCTTTTTCTTGTAGCATAGATTGCCAACACTGTTAAATTCTCACTGCATAGCAGTCATCAACCAAGGCAGAAAATCAGCTGTGGTCCCCAGCAGTATTGTTCCGAGGCACGAGGAAATATACCAAGATATAAAAGCAAAGTGTGCTGTTAATTACCCCTGCTTATATTTTAGCCCTTCAAATGTCTCTGAGATTGACACCATGCAGTGACTGAGAGGCAGCATAATGGCAGTGAGTTTCATTAATGAGTTTCCCCAGAAATGTATGCTTACCACACTTCTGCAGAGGTAATATAAAATGGTTTATAGGTAGCCAGGCGCGGCGGCCTATACCTGGAATCCTGGCATTTTGGGAGGCTGAGGCAGGTGGATCATATGAGGTCAGGAGTTCAAGAGCAGCCTGGACAACATGGTGAAACCTCGTCTCTATTAAAATACAAAAATTAGCCAGGGGTGGTGATGGGTGCCTGTAATCCCAGCTACTCTGGAGGCTGAGGCAGGAGAATGACTTGAACCCGGGAGAAGGAGGTTGCAGTGAGCCGAGATTACTCCACTGTACTCCAGCCTGGGTAACAGAGTGAGACTGTCTCAAAAATAAAATAAAATAGTTTATAGATAAAAAGAATAAAGCCCACCGTTTACTACCTTAGAGAGAGGGCCAGCCAGCCACTCATCATTCTAGCCTTAAAATAAGAAATTTGGGCTGGGTGCAGTGGCTCACACCTATAGTCCCAGCACTTTGGGAGGCTGAAGCAGGTGGATCACTTGAGGCCAGCAGTTCAAGACCAGCCTAGGTCATAGCAAGACCCCATCTCTAAAAAAAATTAAAATAAAGAAGTTAGCCTGGCGTGGTGGTGTGTGTCTGTAGTCCTAGCTACTCAAGAGACTGAAGTAGGTGGATGGCTTGAGCCTAAGAGTTGGAGGCTACGGTGAGCCATGATTGTGCCACTGCATTCCTGCCTGGGCAGCAGAGTGAGACCCTGGCTCAAAATAAATAAAAAATATATAGGAAGTTTGAATTGAAAAACTATTACATAGCTGGGCACAGTGGCTCACACCTGTAATCCCAACACTTTGGGAGGCCAAGGCAGGAGAATTGCTTGAGCCTGGGAGTTTTGAGACCAGCCTGGGCAATGTGGTATGATACCCATCTCTACAAAAAAAAATATAGATAGATATTTAATAATAAAAAATAAAAATTAGAAAAAAAGAAAAACCATTACATTTGGGACAAGCAATTTGTGGTGTTTAATATCTGTGGTCTAAGTCCAAAGTGTCAAAACAGACATTTAAAAAGTAAGTGACTGATGTATACATATGTAACAAACCTGCACATTGTGCACATGTACCCTAAAACTTAAAGTATAATAATAATGATAATAAAATAAAGTAAAATTTAAAAAAGTAAGTGGCTTTCAGTATGTATGAGGGGTATAATGAAAATCCTGTCAGTTTACTATCACACTGGTCTTTAAGTTAAAGTTGTAAAGGAAAAGAAAAGAAAATCCTGTCACTAATTTCAAGGGAGTTTATGTGATAGGCCAAATATTATTAAATTATTTGGGTCCCTGATCGTCTATTGAACACAAATCAAAACAGTGTGTGGACTGGGCATAGAATCTGCTTCCCCTCAACTCCTCATCCTCACTTTCAGTGGAAACCTGCATAGTTACCTGCATTCCTTCCTCCACCCCACAAATCTTTGCTTTCTGAAATGGGTGGCTGTGCTTGCTCATCCTTCGCGTTATGCTGACCCCTAGAGGCAGTACGGTGCAGCTCTTCAGTGTGGAGCCCAGGACCTTGAATTACAAAGACCTTACGAGGAGCCTACTTCAAATGTAACTGACCAGAAAAAAAGGCTCTCCCTTAGCAAAATCTTGTATTGATATTTGCACATATTGATATAATTTGTTCAGCTCTGTCTTCCTCACAAATAAATAAGAAGACACAATTAGCCGGGTGTGGTAGCACATGCTTGTAATCCCAGCTACTCAGGAGGCTGAGGCAGGAGAATAGCTTGAACCCGGAAGGCAGAGGTTGCAGTGAGCCAAGATCACCCCATTGCACCCCAGCATGGGCAACAAGAGTCAGACTCCGTCTCAAAAAAAAAAAAAAGCACATAGAAACTAGTTGCTCGGAGGCTGAGGCAGGAAGATCACTTGAGCACAAGAGTTTGAGGCTGCAGTGAGCTATGATCATAGCACCGCACTCAGCACTGCACTCATAGTCACTCTGTCGCCCAGCTCTAAATAAGTAAATAATAACATTATGTAACTATAATGTCATAATAATAAAAGCCAATATAACCAAACATTAGTATGAATGAATTATTATTATTTTATTTTTTTGAGACAGAGTCTCACTCTGTTGTCCAGGCTGGAGTGCAGTGCAACCTCCATCTCCCGGGTTCAAGCAAGTCTCCTGCCTCAGCCTCCCAAGTAGCTGGGACTACAGGCATGCACCACCATGCCCGGCTAATTTTGTATTTTCAGTAGAGATGGGATTTTACCATGCTGGCCAGGCTGGTCTCAAACTCCGGACCTCAAGTGATCTGCCTGCCTTGGCCTCCCAAAGTGCTGGAATTACAGGCATGAGCCACCACGCCTGGCTGCATGAATTATTAGTAGCATGGGGATTTCTGGTGTTTTGGTAGAAGGAAAATGTGAGTTAAATCTTTATCTTCCACAATAAGAAGTAATTAGATATCAAAAATTTTAAAATCAAGAAGTAGAAGTAAAACTGTTATTTAAGAATATGGAAGCACAGCCTGGCCAACATAGAGAAACCTTGTCTCTACTAAAAATACAAAAAAGTAGCCGGTCGTGGTGGTACACCTCTGTAATCCTGGCTACTCAGGAGGCTGAGGCGGGAGAATCACTTGAACCCCAGGGTTAGAGGTTGTAGTGAGCCGAGATCTCGCCACTGCATTCTGGCCTGGGCAACGTGAACATGGAAGCAAATACTAGGAGAAACCGTTGAAAGTAGTTGCTTTTAGGGAGTAAGAATCTGTAATGGGGGTAAAGGAGCAAGGACTCTTTCATTAAATACTATAGAATCATTTTGACTTTTAAAATTATATAAATGGGCCAGGCGCGTGACTCACACCCATAATCCCAGCACTTTGGGAGGTCGAGGCTGGCAGAGCACTTGAGCCCAGAAGTTTGAGACCAGCTTGGACAACATGGTGAGACCCCATCTGTACCAAAAAAAATACAAAAATTAGTCATACATAGTGGCATGCACTTGTAGTCCCAGCTACTGGTGAGGCTGGGGTGGGAGGACTGCTTGAACCCGGGGGGCAGAGGTTGCAGTGAGCCAAGATCGTGCCTCCAGCCTGGATGACAGAGGGAGATCCTGTCTCAAAATTTAAAAAAAAAAAAAAAAAAAAAGG
>NC_037668.1:89917997-90034320 GCF_003255815.1 Theropithecus gelada
AAAAAAAAAAAAAAAAAAAAAAGGCCGGGCGCGGTGGCTCAAGCCTGTAATCCCAGCACTTTGGGAGGCCGAGACGGGTGGATCACGAGGTCAGGAGATCGAGACCATCCTGGCTAACACGGTGAAACCCCGTCTCTACTAAAAAAATACAAAAAACTAGCCGGGCGAGGTGGCGGGCGCCTGTAGTCCCAGCTACTCGGGAGGCTGAGGCAGGAGAATGGCGGGAACCCGGGAGGCGGAGCTTGCAGTGAGCTGAGACCTGGCCACAGCACTCCAGCCTGGGCGACAGAGCGAGACTCCGTCTCAAAAAAAAAAAAAAAAAAATTACGTAAGTGAATAGGTGTGATTTTTTTTTTAATTGAGATAAAAAGTTGTTGGAAAGTATTAGAACTACAGAGGATTGAGTAGATTTTTAAAACATAGGAAACAAGTAGAACTTAAAAATAATGTAACAGTTAAGTGGAAGAGTTGGCTAGCTAAATTTTCATCTCTTAGAGTATGGAGTCGATGGACACCAAGATAGTACATTTCAAAATAGGCATATAAGAATATTACTTAGCTTATTCTTTAGAATTAAAAAGAGAAAAGTTCAGTGTGCTTCTAGGGAGGGCAAGTGTTGAATTTTTTTATTATGTGCTGTACTATTTAATTTTTTATTATGTACACACAAAGAGATATTTAGAAAAAAAAGAATATGGACAGGCATGGTAGCTCATGCCTGTAATCCCACCACTTTGGGAGGCCAAGGCAGGTGGATCACTTGAGGTCAGGAGTTTGAGACCAGCCTGGCCAACATGGTGAAATCCCATCTCTACTGAAAATACAAAAATTAGCCGAGTATGGTGGCACGCACCTGTAGTCCCAGCTACTCGGGAGGCTGAGGCAGGAGAATGGCGTAAACCTGGGAGGTGGAGCTTGCAGTGAGCTGAGATCCGGCCACTGCACTCCAGCCTGGGTGACAGAGCGAGACTCCGTCTCAAAAAAAAAAAAAAAAAAAAAGAACCAAGAATATAGGTCCGTTTGAAAAGCAGCTAAATGGAATTGAGTAGAATGGTGCTTCTCAAACTTTAGCACGCTCCAGAAACACCTGGAGGGCTCCCCCAGCATTTCTGATTTTGCAGGAGTGGCATGGGATTCAAGAATTTGCATTTATTTATTTATTTATTTATTTTTGAGACAGAGTTGCACTCTGAAGCCCAGGCTGGAGTGCAGTGGCACAATCTCAGCTCCACTGAACCTCCACCTCCTGGGTTCAAGCGATTCTCCTGCCTCAGCCTCCCAAGCAGCTGGGACCACAGGCACCCACCACCATGCCCGGCTAATTTTTGTATTTTAGTAAAGACAGGGTTTCACCATGTTGGCACGCTGGTCTTAAACTCCTGACCTCAGGTGATCCGCCTGCCTTGGCCTCCCAAAGTGCTGAGATTACAGGCATGAGCCACTGTGCCCAGCCAGTTTTGCATTTCTTCTAACAAGCTCCTAGGTATTGGTGATGCTGCTAATTCAGATCCCATGCCTCAGACCCAGTGGAGTAGGGCATTATTTAGGGATGAATATAGGTCTCCCCACGTTATTCTCTTCATCTGAAACGCCCTTCTCACCCTACTCTCATCTTTTTTTTTTTTTTTAGAGAGACAAGGTCTCGTTATATTGCCCATGCTGGCCTCTAACTCCTAGGCTCAAGAGATTGTCCCACCTCAGCCTTCCAAAGTGCTGGGATTACAGGCGTGAGCCATCACAGCCAGCCCTCTCTTCTTTTCTTTTTTCTTTTTTTCTTTTTGTTTGAGACGGAGTTTTGTTCTTGTTGCCCAGGCTAGAGTGCAATGGTGTGATCTTGGCTCACTGCAACTTCCACCTCCCAGGTTCAAGCGATTCTCCTGCCTTAGCCCCCCGAGTAGCTGGGATTACAGGCATGTGCCACTATGCCTGGCTAATTTTGTATTCTTAGAAGAGATAGGGTTTCATCATGTTGGTCAGGCCAGTCTTGAACTCCAGACCTTATGTGATCCGCCCACCTCCGCCTCCCAAAGTACTGGGATTACTGGTGTGATCCACCACGCCCGACCTCTTTTCTTTATAAATTTTGGAAAATCCTTTGTTTAGAAACTCTCCATCCAAGAGTAGGGAGTGCCTGGGTGTTGATGTCCTTCCAGACCATTGTTCTCCAAAGCCGGAGGAATCTGTGTCTGTGCCTGGGGCGCAGGGCCTCGCCCAGAGCAGATACCTCGTCAGTGCTGCTCACATGGAGTTGCTGAGTCATTCCAATCAAGCTGAAGGACATGAACTAATAGGGAATAAATCAGCACAGTTACCAATTTAGTCCAGAAAAATTCAAGTAGGGGAGGAAGATGGATGGCTTACCCAGGGTTGGGAATGGAAAAGGTGTGTCATTGAGGGTGCAGAGCAGGCATGTCGTGGCCTGTGTGAGCATCATTAAAGGAATGATCTGCGATTAGGTCTTTACCTTAGTTGCATAATAAAATCACTGATTTTAATACCTGTTCCTGGGCCCCACCCCAGAGATTCAGATATAATTTTTCTGGGATATGGCATGGACATCAGAGGATTTTAAAATTTCTTGGTTGATTCTAACATGCAGCCAGGGGTAAGAAAAGTAGTCTACAAGGTTTGCAAATAAAAAGTCAACTAATGCTTAAGCCAGGTGCGGTGGCTCACGCCTGTAATCCCAGCACTTTGGGAGGCTGAGGTGGGTGGATCCCTTCAGGTCAGGAGTTCAAGACCACCCTGTCCAAGGTGGTGAAACCCCCTCTCTACTAAAAATACAAAAATAGGCTTATTTTTCATTACAGGCCTGTGCATGGTAGCACAGGCCTGTAATCCCAGCTGCTCAGGAGGCTGAGGCAGGAGAATCGCTTGAACTTGGGAGGCAGAGGTTGCAGTGAGCTGAGATGGCACCACTGCACTCCATCCTGGGCAACAGAGCGAGACTCCACCTCAAAAAAAAAAAAAAATCCAAATTAATGCCATGAAGACAGTGATAAACTGCAGGAAAAGGACAAAGACCTAAGGTTTGAAAGTTGAAGACCTAGCCCAAGTTAGATAGGAGAGGTAGGCTGTGGTGTCAGAAAGTTGTGAGTTTGAATCCTTTTACTAAAGTCTAACCTTCTATTCCTCTAAAACAGGGACTGTGGAGCTCCTTTCTTAACAAGGTTGCTCTGAGGATTAAATGAGGTGTGATGTAATGTGTCTAATAAATACAGTATGTTGCAAATGGTAAATACTAAGTGACATCTTATTACTTTCATTGTAATAACATAGGCTTGAAGTTAGAGGATACTAAAATTCCTTTATAAAATCCTGAAAGTGGAGTGGTTTTCCAGGTGGCATTTGAGGTGTGTGCCACTAGGTGGCGATGTGGCTGGAAGTCAGTTTGCCCTTTTCAAATTTTACTCCAAATGCTTCACACTTCAGACCTAAGATTTTTTTTTTTTTTTTTTTTTAAAAGACGGAGTTTGGCGCTTGTTAGACTGGAATGCAATGGTGCGATCTCGGCTCACTGCAACCTCCGCCTCCTGGGTTCAAGCGATTCTCCTGCCTCAGCCTCCTGAGTAGCTGGGTGTGGCGCATGTGGCCACACCCGGCTAATTTTATGTTTTTAGGAGAGATGGGGTTTCTCCATGTTGGTCAGGCTGGTCTTGAACTCCTGACCTCAAGTGATCCACCCACCTCAGCCTCCCAAAGGCTGGGATTACAGGTGTGAGCCACCACGCCCAGGCTGATCTTTAGGTTTTTAACAGACACATAAAAATCAATATATTCTGGTGTCACTAAAATCAGGGTCACTAGATTCTAGACAAAAACTTTAAGCAGCTGTGCTTTCTATTTCAGTAAGTTATACCAAAGGCCAGGCATGGGATTTTCTTGTGTGTGTGTGTTTTCTGTAATGTGTCCCCATCTTAAGATGCCAGCTTTCTCAGGGATCACCTTAATTTTACAGCCTTCCTGTCTGTTTTCAACATGTGTGCACCCATAGGTCGAGGGTTCATCTGCGTGTAAGTGCTAAGGATTTTTATGTTTTGCGTGTGTGTGTGTGTGTGTGTGTATGTGGTGTGTGTTTTTTTGTGAGACAGGGTCTCACTTTGTCCCCCAGGCTGGAGTGCAGTGGCACAATCATGGCTCACAGCAGCCTTGATCTGCCAGGCCTCCCACCTCAGCCTCCCAAAGTGCTAGGATTACAGGCATGAGCCACCACACCCAGCCAGTGCTAAATTTCAGATTTGGTACTGAAAGACTTGGGTCCTAAATAAGTCTAAGGGCTAATTTTTTTTTTTTTTTTCTGGAACCTTTAGGAAAGTTCTAAGCAAGGAGCTCAAGCTTTTATGCATTGTAATATGTTACTTATCTGGAAATTATTGTGACTTCTCAATTCTCCAAAACATAATACCTAAACCTGTTTTTAAAGAAAGGTACTCAACCTAGCTCCATGCAGTAAAGACTTCTACTTTATTATTCATTTAGAAAGCTTAATAAATACACAATATTTCACTGTAGAACATACAGTTGTAATGAAGTTTAATGTTCCTTTTACGCTAAGTTATTAAATGCAACATGGAGGCAAAGCACAAGAGAGTACATGAGAATAAATATCTTCTTAAAGGAAAACAGTGGGGAAGGTGGCACAAATTAAGGAAATTCACATCAAAGGGAGAACTCTGTTGAAGAAACAGTGAGGCAGAAACCATTGGCAGAAGGAAACATGGAATGAGTTGAGTGCCATTGGAGGGGGGAACACAGAGTGAGTGGGGACAGCAGCCTGAGGGGGAAATGCCTCCGGAGGGGGGAACACAAAGTGAGGGGGGACAGAGGCCTGAGGGGGAAATGCCTCTGGAGGAGGGAACATAGAATGAGTGGGGATAGCAGTTTGAGAGGGGAACACAGATTGAGAGGGAAGCAGGCTTGTCGGTTCTTCCACAGATGCAGATGTCTCTGACTGTTTCTCAGGCACAGAGGACAAGGCTGCGGCCTCCCCATCCTCTGGCGGGAGGATTTCTTCCTGCTTTTTCTTCAGGCCAGTGGCCTCCCTCGCCTCAGGTGGGGGGATCTTCTCCTTCTCTTCCTCCCGGTCCATAGTCTCCTCCTCCCGGTCCATAGTCTCCTCCTCAGGTGGGGGAATTTTCTCCACCTCTTCCTTCAGGTCCACAGTCTCCTCTTCCTCGGATGAGATTTTCTCTACCTCTTTCTTCAGGTCTGTGGCCTCCCCCTCTTTGGGTTGGGAGAGTTCCTTCTCTTCCTTCAGATCAGGGGTCTCCTCCACCTCAGGTCGGCAATTACTAAATATTTGATAATAAGAGTTGGGGAGGATGAGGGGAAACCAAGTAGTTCATTAAATGCCTAGTGAGACTTTAAGTGAACACAACCATTTGGCAACTTAGGAAGTTCTAACTTTAATGGTAATGCATACCCATCACCAGCAATTCCAGATCTAGTTACCTGCCTTAAACAACCACTCAAGATGTCTACAGCAGCACTGTGCCTAACAAGAAGGAGCGTAAGTTTTCTGTTTATTTATTTGTTTGTTTGTTTGTTTGTTTGAGACGGAGTCTCACTCTGTCACCCGGGCTGGATTGCAGTGGCGCAATCTCAGTTCACTGCAACCTCCACCTCCTGGGTTCAAGCGATTCTCCTGCCTCAGCCTCCCTAGTAGCTGGGATTACAGGCACCCACCACCACGCCGGGCTAATTTTTGTATTTTTAGTAGAGACGGGGTTTCTCCATGTTGGCTAGGCTCGTCACAAACTCCTGACCTCGGGTGATCCACCACCTCGGCCTCCCAAAGTGCTGGGATTACAGATGTGAGCCACTGCACCCAGCCAAGAAGCAGCATAAGTTTAAAGGACCTGCAGGCATAAATTTAACCCACCTCCCCCGTGTTGGGGGGCCAGGGCACCAGCCACATTTCCAGGCCTCTGGGTCCAGCGGGACATGAGAGAAAAGTTTACTGATCTGAGTAATGCAAAATGCAGCACCACAGCTGCAGATCTTAGGACCGGCGCTGGCCCCACCCAGGTGAAAGGACTCCGCATACTGCAGCTCTGAAGCACATTCAGGCTACAGAGACCTTAATGCCTATTGTCCAGTTAAGGACCTCACAGTCCCTGTGTCTTCCCCAGAAGGAATCCCTTTCCTTCCTGTCTCCTCTCTCCACTCTGACCTGCATGTGTTCACATCTGCCTCCCATACTAGATGATACTGGCTACAAGCTCACTGGAGTGCAGGCAACTTGTACTACCCCTGGGTTTCCTCTGCCCCCATCTCTATTCTCGGAACCTTTCACAGAAGTTTACACCCAGGAGTGTAAGATTTACTTTTAAAAAAGAGCAAACTGGCCAGGCGCTGTGGCTCACACCCGTAATCCCAGTACTTTGGGGAGGCCGAGGCATGGATCACCTGAGGTCAGGAGGTCAAGACCAGCCTGGCCAAGATGGTGAAACCCCGTCTCTACTAAACATACGAAAATTAGCCGGGCATGGTGGCGGGCGCCTGTAGTCCCAGCTACTTCGGTGACTGAGGCAGAGAATTGCTTGAATCCGGGAGGCAGAGGCTGCAGTGAGCCGAGATCACACCACTGCACTCCAGCCTGGACAACACAGTGACTGACTCCATCTCAAAAAAAAAAGAGCAAACTTCACATTAGCCTCTTTGCCTTCCCCAAAGCACACAAACATCTCCCAGCCTTACCTCTGTGTTGTTCAGTTAGTCCCTGATGTTGATGGTGGAAGAGCTCTCCAGTGGCGAGGCTGAGCCAGCTCACAGACCATATCTCAAAGTTGAACTTACATGAACTCAAAGCTGAACACACCCTTTGGAGATCAGATTATCCCCTTTCACAAGTCAAAGCCCCAGGAAGGTTTAACTCTGCTGCCTATCAAGTTACTTGTCAATCATCTCTTAAGACAGAAGGGCTTGATGGGGATTTCTTAGAGCTGTAAAGTCTAAAGTCATTCTTTTTTTTTTTTTTTTTTTTTTTTGGGACAGGGTCTTACTGTGTTGCCCAGGCTGGAATCCAGTGGCACAATCATGGCTCGTGTAGCCTCAACCTCCCGGGCTCGGGTGATCATCCCACCTCAGCCTCCCGGGTAGCTGGGGTTACAGTCATGCACCACCATGCCCAGCTAATTTTTGTATATTTTGTAGAGACAGCATCTCACCATGTTGCTCAGGGTGGTCTCGAACTCCTGGGCTCATGTGATCTGCCTTCCTGGGCCTCCCAAAGTGTTACGATTACAGGCATGAGCCACCTTGCCCAGCCTAAAGTCATTCTTAAGGTGACATATGTGTGCTCTCCTTGTCTTCCTGCAAAAGACCAAGCTGTCAGTGAAATTCCTTCACATTTCTCATTCAGCCCCTTGGATTCCACTTCTACAAAATAGGCAGAAGCCTGGACAACCCCAAGTGTCCTGGGTAGGTCTCTAAGATTCAGTATTATCAGTTTTTTTCATTTCGGGGTGAAGGAGTGAGCAGAAGGACTTCAGGTTTTAGAAGGATGTGAGTTTTTCCATAAGACGAAGCTATAGAAGTGTTTTTCTACTTTACAGCTAGACTTTTTAAAAATTGATTTTTGGCCAAGCGTGGTGGCTCACGCCGGTAATCCCAGCACTTTGGGAGGCTGAGGCAGGCGGATTACTTGAGGTCAGGAGTTTGAGACCAGCCTGGCCAACATGGTGAAACCCAGTCTCTACTAAAAATGCAAAAATTAGCTGGGTGTGGTGGCACTTGACTGTAATCCCAGCTACTGGGGAGGCTGAGGCACAAGAATCGCTTGAACCTGGGAGGCAGAGGTTGCAGTAAGCCGAGGTCATGTCACTGCACTCCAGCCTAGGCAACAGAGCGAGACACCATCTCAAAAACAAAAAAAAAAATGATTTTTACCCAAATAAAACTATGACTTTGGTTTTACCATTTGTATGGCAGATTTCATGGACTCTTGAAAGGATCATTTCTTTCTAAAAGGCAATGAGCTGGCCTCAGTGGCTCATGCCTGTATTCCCAGCTACTGAGAAGGCTGAAGTGGGAGGATCACTTGAGCCTAGGAGTTAAAGGCTGCAGTAAGCTATGATTGCACCACTGCACTCCACCCTGGGTGACAGAGCAAGACCCCATCTCTAAAAATAAAAAAGCTAGAGAGCTTTCTTCCTAGAAAGCTAGGAAGGTTTCTAGGAAGTGGGGGTGAGGTGGTGGGTGTGTTATGCCTCCCACACCTCAGGCTGTCTCCTTGCAGTACCCCGGATAGTGAAGTACCCCCTGGTGCCAAGCGCATGCCATCATGATCGTCTGCTCTATTTGCATCTTCTTGTCCCACTGTCCCTCTGCCCCTCCCCTTCCCATGCTCCAAAAATGGCCTATAAACTCTGTTGCCTCACACAAGGTGATTTGCCTCACACCACAGACAATTAGGAATACAAGATTCTAGATGTGGATTTAAATCCTGGCTTTACCCCTTACCACCTGTGTGACTTAACCTCCCTGCTTCAGGTTCCTCATCTGTAATATGGGACTAATAGCAGCACCTACCTCTCTCTAGGGACTCAGAAGGATGCTTAAAGACATACATAATGCAGCAGCACCACGGCTGAATGTAAAATGAGCATAGCCGGGCGTGGTATCTCACGCCTGTAATCCCAGCACTTTGGGAGGCCGAGATGGCCAGATCGCTTGAAGCCGGGAGTTCAAGACCAGCCTGGGCAACATGGTAAACCCCATCTGTACTAAAAATACAAAAATTAGCCAGGTGTGGTGGCATGCACCTGTAATCCCAGCTACTCCGGAGGCCGAGGCACAAGAATTGCTTGAACCTGGGAGGTGGAGGTTACAGTGAGGTGAGATTGTGTCACTGCACTCCAGCCTGGGCAACAGAGTGAGACTCTGTCTCAAAAATAAACAAATACGGTGACTCATGCATGTAATCCCAGCACTTTGGGAGGCCAAGGGAGGTGGATCGCCTCAGGTCAGGAGTTTGAGACCAGGCTGGCCAACATGGTGAAGCCATGTCTCTCCTAAAAATACAAAAAAATTAGCTGGGCGTGGTGACACACACCTGTAATACCAGCTACTTGGGAGGCTGAGGCAAGAGAATTGCTTGAACCCTGGAGGCAGAGGTTTCAGTGAGCCGAGATCGTGCCATTGCACTGCAGTCTGGGCAACAGAGCAAGACTCTGTCTCAAAAATAATTAAATAAACAAATTAAAATAAAATGAGCATAAAGTAAGTGCTCATTTTATATTCAGCCATGGTGATGCTGCGTTATGTTGAACAAATGAGCAAGTAAAGGAAGGAGCAGACTGCTGTCACATCTTGGCATTTGACGATACCTTAGAAAAAACACTATTTTAGTGACTTTCTTCCTCAGCCACATATGGAGTCTGTTTCATGGTCAGCTGTCAACAGTACACGTGTAACTTCCCACAAAGCATAGGCCTCCCCTCCACTGCATCCTGAATTGGTTAATTTCAAGCCTCTATCTGAATGCTTGCTTCACTGAGGTGCTCATGTCCTAGCAAACTGTGCCATTCCATTCCATAACTGCCTTAATTGTTACTTCTTTTTTCTCCTTTAAGAACCCAATACCTATCTCCTTGTAACCTCCATCAGTCTCACCCTGCTCTGTGGAAATTCAGAAAATTGAATCCCATAATCCCTATTCCTTATGACAGTTTTAGGTTCATTCATTCACTCCACAATTATTAAGCAATTGTTATGTGCTAGACACATTAGCATTGTGCCGAGGAGAAGCAGTCCTGATCCTCACGGATCCTGTGATTGGGTGGGAAAGACAGTCAACATGTACATAGATACTAATCACCATAATTTGTGAGAAATACTTGGAGAGTGCTATGGAGAGGAAAACAGGAGAAATTAAACACGGATGGTCAAAGCAGGCTTGTAGAAGGGAAGTGACATTTAAGCTGATGCCAGGCACACTGGTTTGGGGGATGGGGGGAATTCCCCGCCCGCAGAGGGAACTGTGGAATGTGGGGTGGAGTGGAGAGACACATGGGATTAGAGGAGTAGGCTATGGAGGGAACTTTATATGCATAATTAGAGAGTCTGAATTTTATTCCAAGTCCAAAGGGAAACCACTACAAGATTTTAAACAGGGGAGTGCCGATACCCATTTTATATTTGAAAAGGTAACTGGCTACCGTGTGGGCGTGAGGTGAAACAAAGGTGAATGGGGATTCCAGTAACAGGCACTTGATGATGGACTGAATTAGGATGGTCACCTGTAGATGGAAAGTAAACAGTTTTGAGAAGGATTTTGGAGGTAGAATCCAGGGGACTTGATGGATTACATACGGCAAGCAGGAGTGGAGGGCTCAGATATTCAGAGAGCGATCAGCTATGTGGCTGGCATCCTAGCATCCTTTCCAGTTAGATAGGCACCAGCCAGCACACTAGTATTTTCACTACTTCACCTAGTAGATTTCTAACTGGGCAGCTGGAGGTGCCATTTACTAAAATGAGGAAAACTAGAAGAAAAGTGAATTGAAGGAAATGAATTGTTGGATCAAAAGTTTGGGTATTTTGTTAATTTTGATACGTCTCTGAGATATTAAAATGCAGATGTCAAGTTGGCAATTGGATATCACAGACTAAGCTGGGATTTTTTTTATTTTTTATTTTTTTTTTTTTGAGACAGAGTCTTGCTCTGTCATCCAGGCTGAAGTGCCATGGCGTGATCTCAGCTCACTGCAACCTATGCCTCCTGGGTTCAAGCAGTTCTCCTGCCTCAGCCTCCCAAGTAGCTGGGATTACAGGCGCCCGCCACCACACCCAGCTGATTTTTTTTATTTTTAGTAGAGACCAGGTTTCACCATGTTGGCCAGGCTGGTCTTGAACTCTTTACCTCAGGTGATCCAGCCCGCTCTGCCTCCCAAAGTGCTGGGATTACAGGCGTGAGCCACCACGCCTGGCCTAAGCTGGGATTGTGAGCACGTTGTTGGAATGTAAAGCTATGGGAATGTACATGCTGTCACTTGAGCCTGAGTGTGCAAGGGGACAATGGGCCCAGGACTGCATCATAAGAGATGAATGGAAGAAGAGCAAAGAGATGGAGAAATAGGCCCCCACAGAAGGAAAGCCAGAAGAATGTGGGTCATGGAAGTTTGGGTAGGAGATGGGGATGGAAACTGGAGGGGGTAGGTGTATAAAGATGGTAGACTCCAAAAGTAGGGAGGATAAAAGAGTTCATGGACAAGTTAACCCTTCCAGTACACTTGCTGTGGAAGAGAGCAGAACTTGGGGGCAGGGAGAAATCTGTCGTTTCCTCCTTTAATCTTTCATCCTAAATATTTCCCAATTCATTCCGTCATTCTTCATACACTGGTATTTCCAGAAGATTCTGTAACTTGGACATAGCACTGTTTTCCCCAGAATAGGATGCTTCACCCAAAGTGTGTTCTGGGGCAGGCCTGTTGCCTTTCTTTTTCTGCTCTACTTAACAGATGAAGCTTGATTTAGCAGTTTAGGCAGCTGTGCCCTCTGTTGGCCTTTTCTGAAACTGCGATCAAGTCGAGCTTTGCAGTGCTGGCAGGCCAAGTTCCCTCTGTATTTGTGCAGTGAGAATTATAACCTAGAAGCAGGGGTAACAAGGAGCTCTTGAGAAAGTATCTCTGGTAACTAGTTGAGGTGGAAGACAACTCCAGGATAAGGCGGCAAAGCAGACTTTTATGATTCCCATTTAATAGATGAGGAAGCTGAAACTCAGATCCGGCATGGATAAGTGGCTGACACTGAACTCTGGAACTCCATCCTGAGTCCTGTTGTGGACTCCCAGAGCTATACTATATTTCTTCTAAATGCTTTAGAATGTTATTTGCAGACACACACACAAAAAAAGTTATTTGGAGAATGCAAATATAAAGTGAGTGTTTAAATGCCATTATTCTACTATACGTTTGTTTTTGTGTGCGTTTGTGGGTTTCTTTGGTTATTTTTATTATTTTCTTTTCTGAGACCGAGTTTTACTCTGGAGTGTAGTGATATGATCTCTGCTCATTGCAACCTCTGCCTTCCGAGTAGCTGGGACTCCAGGCGTGTGCCACCACACCGGCTAATGTTTTTTGTATTTTTAGTAGAGACAGAGTTTTGTCATGTTACCCAGGCTGGTCTTGAACTCCTGAGCTCGAGTGATCCGCCCACCTTGGCTTCCAAAAGTGCTGGGATTACAGGTGCAAGCCACAGTACACAGCCTATTCTACTATACCTTTGTTCAGGACTATCTAAGAGGCAAATCTCAGGGAGTCAGAGATATTCATCCATTCTTTCATTCACCAGTTATTTACTGAGCACCTGCTCTGTGCTAGGCACTCTTCTATGTGATGGGGAATATAGGAGTGAACAAAGCAGACAAACTTCCTGCCCTCACATTCTAATATGAAGCGATAGACAATAAATAAGATAAACAAGGTAAGATGTATGCAGTTCATTAGATAGTGATGGTGGTAAGAAGGAAACAGGCCAGGTAGGGTGGCTCACGCCTGTAATCCTCCCTACTTTTAGAGCCAAGGTGGGAGGATTACTTGAGCCCAGGAGTTTAAGACCAGCCTGAGCAACACAGTGAGACCCTGTTGCTACAAAAACTAAAAAGTTAGCTGGGCATGGTGGTGCATGCCGGTAGTCCAGCTACTTGGAGGATGAGGTGGGAGGATCTCTTGAGCCCAGGAGGTCGAGGCTGCAGTGAGCTGAGATCATACCACTGGACTCCAGCCTGGGCGGCAGCGAGTCCCTGTCTTAAAAAATAAAAGGCCGGGCGTGGTGGCTCATGCCTGTAATCTCAGCACTTTGGGAGGCCAAGACGGGCGGATCACTTGAGGTCAGGAGTTCAAGACCAGCCTAGCCAACATGGTGAAACCCCGTCTCTACTAAAAATACAAAAAAATGGGGGTTCACAAGATGTGGGGCATCACTGTTAAGAAGATCCCTCTGGCTGCCATGAGGAGAATGGATTGGAAGGAGCCAGCATGCCTCAGGAAGGTAGAGCTTTTAGGAGTCTGTTGTAGTTGCACAGGCAGTTAGTTACCAGAGGATGATTGCCACCAAGATGGAGCCAAGGCTGAAAGAGGAAGACATTCGGAGCTCCAGCACAGATGGCAGGAATCCCCAGGATGACTTGGAGAATAACCAGTCCAGACTATAGCAAGTCTGGTTCTGGGGAAGGCTACTTCAAAAGGATGAGCAATTTGAGAGAGATTTAGACAATCAGCAACAAGGTTGGGGTTGAATTGGTGATAAATACATGAAAACTAAGCCAGTGGGACAATTAAACAATATTAGATGAGAAAGGAAAAGTGTTGAAAGGTTACTACATGGCTCAATTGTGCAGTTTCCACATAATCCCAATAATGTGAATTGAATATTGAGCTGTACGAAATTATGGCATAACTATACTGGAAAGATGGGGGAATGAAAAGAATATTTGTGTGCATAGAAAAGAGCTAAACCCTCATGCACCATGGTGGGGAGTCAGTGGGTAACACTGAAACAAAATTCACCAAGCAGCGTATCATCTAGAGACGGGGTAAAATAAAAAAACCAATTTAAAAAAGGCTAAAACAGGTGTCTGCAAGCACTCTGAGAGTAGTGTCTGCTTTTCCTATTTTTTAAAAAAATAACAATTGTAGAATTGTTTGATTGTTAAATCTATGTGCTTATATGTATAACTTTAATAAAAATGAAAACAAACAATAAAAAAAAAAAAAAAATTAGCCAGGCATGGTGGCCTGTGCCTATAATCCCAGCTACTTGGGAGGCTGAGGCACGAGAATTGCTTGAACTCGGGAGGCAGAGGCGACAGTGAGCCAAGATCGTGCCACTGCACTCCAGCCTGGGTGACAGAGTGAGACTCTGTCTCAAAAATAAAAATAAATAAATAAATAAATGAAATAAATAAATATTTAGAAGGAACCAGGAAGCAGGGAAGGGGAACATGAAACATGGAGCTGGGATGTTGGCGTGGAAAGGTTAGTTACAGTGACCAGGGAAGGTGGCTCAAAGGCCTAAGAGTAGGGAAAAAGCCAGCCACACAGATGCCAAATAGAGAACGTGCCAGGCAGAAGGCACAGCGGTTAAAGTGCTGAGGTGGGGATGTGTCTGGCATGTGAGAGAAACAGCGAGGAGGCCGGCACAATGGGGCAGAGAGAATACCGAGGAGAATGTTAGGGGAGAGGCAGAGATGTCACAGGGCACATCACTGCAGATGACCCTAGAGGTTATAGGAGGGACTTCAGTGGTGGTCCAAGAGAGTTGGCTTTCTTTGGACAGTTTTAAGCAAAATATTGGGATAATCTGCTCCATTGTAACAGAAACATCCCAGCCGCTATGGAGGAGGGGCTGAAGCAAGGAGACCAGTGAGAAGGCTAGAAATGGTTTCATAGAAAAACCAAGAGAATTTTGCCGACCATGGTGGCTCACGCCTGTAATCCCTGCACTTTGGGAGGCTGAGGCGGGCGGATCACCTCAGGTCAGAAGTTCGAGACCAGTCTGACCAACATGAAGAAACCCCATCTCTACTAAAATACAAAACAATTAACTGGGTGTGGTGGTGCATGCCTGTAATCCCAGCTACCGGGAGGCTGAGGCAAGAGAATCGCTTGAACCCAGGAGGCAGAGGTTGTGGTGAGCCGAGATCGCGCCATTGCACTCCAGCCTGGGCAACAAGAGTGAAACTCCGTCTCAAAAAAATAAAAATAATAAAAAAAATGTAAAGAAAGAAAAACCAATAGAATTTCATGAGGATGGAATGTGGATTGTGAGAGACAGAGATGAGCCAAGGATGACACCATCCTTGAAACTGGAAAAATCAAGTTGCAGTTGCCCAAGATGAAGAAGGCTCCAGGAGCAAAGGTTGCAGGGAGCAAAGGCTCCATTTTAGACATGTTAGCTTTGAGATTCCTGGAGATGTCCCATAGATGTCTATGGACCCAGTGACAACTGGATCATATATCCAGTCACCAACTGGATATATGGATCTAGTGTTAGGTAAGCATTGGAGCTAGAGGTACAGATTCAGGGATTATCATCACTTAAATGGTATTTACATTCATGAGATGGATGGAATGGGATATGGGATGGGACAGAATGGGAGACAATGGGATGGGATAATATGTTTAATGGAAAAGATAAGAAGCTCAAGGACTAAGCCCTGTGGCCCTCAGTTAGAGGTTTGAATGATAGAAGGAATGGCCAGAAGTGGTGGAAAATAAACTAATGAATTGTGTCATGGAAGCCAAATGAAGAAATGAAGAAAATAGTTTTAGGCTGGGCACAGGGGCACATGCTTATAATCCCAACACTTTGGGATACCAAGGTGGGCAGATCACTTGAGCTCAGATGTGGGAGACCAGCCTGAGCAACATGGCAAAAACTCCATCTCTACAAATACAAAAAAATTAGCCAGGGCCGGGCGTGGTGGCTCACGCCTATAATCCCAGCACTTTGGGAGGCCAAGGTGGGCGGATCACCTGAGGTCAGGAGTTTGAGACCAGCCTGGCCAACATGGTGAAACCCCGTCTCTACTAAAACTATAAAAATTAGGCCAGGCACGGTGGCTCACACCTGTAATCCCAGCACTTTGGGAGGCCAAGGCAGGTGGATCACGAGGTCAAGAGATGGAGACCATCCTGGCCGTCTCTACTAAAAATACAGAAATTAGCCGGGCGTGGTGGCGTGCGCCTGTAGTCCCAGCTACTCAGGAGGTTGAGGCAGGAGAATCGCTTGAATCCAGGAGGCGGAGGTTATAGTGAGCCAAGATCGTGCCACTGCACTCCAGCCTGGTGACAGAGCGACACTCTGTCTCAAAAAAAAAAAATTAGGCATGGTGGCGGGTGTCTGTAATCCCAGTTACTCAGGAGGCTTAGTCAGGAGAATCACTTGAACCCGGGAGGCAGAGTTTGCAGTGAGCCAAGATCGCACCACTGCACTCCAGCCCAGGTGACAAGAGTGAAACTCTATCTCAAAAAAAAAAAAAAATTAGCCGGGCTTGGTGGTGCATGCCTGTGGTCCTAGCTACGTGGGAGGCTGAGGTGGGACGGTCACTTGAGCCTGGGAAGTCAAGGCTACAGTGAGTTGAAATCATATCACTGCACTCCAGCCTGAGCAACAGAGTGAGACCCTGTCTTAAAGGAAAAAAAAAAAAAAGTCTGAAAGAATAGTCCATTGTGTCAAATGGTCCAGATAAGTTGGATAAGATCAGGATTGAGAACTGATCCTTGGATATAGCATGGTTTCTCTAATTCTCCCCTTCCTTATAATGAAATACCTTGTTTTGCCGGGCGTGGTGGCTCAAGCCTGTAATCCCAGCACTTTGGGAGGCCGAGACGGGTGGATCACGAGGTCAGGAGATCGAGACCATCCTGGCTAACACGGTGAAACCCTGTCTCTACTAAAAATACAAAAAATTAGCCGGGCGAGGTGGCGGGCGCCTGTAGTCCCAACTACTCGGGAGGCTGAGGCAGGAGAATGGCGTGAACCCGGGAGGCGGAGCTTGCAGTGAGCTGAGATCCGGCCATTGCACTCCAGCCTGGGCGACAGAGCGAGACTCCGTCTCAAAAAAAAAAAAAAGAAAAAGAAATACCTTGTTTTCACTTTTTCCCCAGGTTGTAGCAGATACCAACATAAGTGCCATAGCAGCTCAGCTTGAAAACATGTCTACAGGCTACCACCTTGGTTCACCCACTGCTGAACACCATCCAGAAGACACAGAGTGAGTATTTCAGATGCAGAGGGCCTATTATGCATGTGGGCAAAGCTCAGAAGAACTTTTCCAGATACTCAAGTGCACTCTAAGGGAGAGGAGGCCAAAGCACCCATGACTTTCTCTAAATTCTAGGGAATCCTTATTTCTCACAAGGCTTAATTCCACCATATGAGTTCTTGAAGGCCATTGTTGCAGGGCCTGCGCACATGCCGCATGTGGTCACTTTGACACAGTGCCTATGCCTGCTTCCCTAAGAAACCACGGATGTATAGCCCAAGTGCACCCTGCTTTATTGTGCAAGGAGCCATGTTTCCTGAACTTCTAGGCTAAAATCTTGTTCTGAGATGAAATCTTGTTGTTATACTTGCTGACATGTTTCATTAAAACCAGTCATTGCAGTTAAAGTCATTCATTAAAGCAGGGTTTCTCAAACTAGAATGTGCATAAGAGTAATCTAAGGGCCGGGCACAGTGGCTCACGCCTGTAATGCCTGCATTTTGGGAAGCCGAGGCGGGTGGATCACCTGAGGTCAAGAGTTTGAGACCAGCCTGGCCAACATGTGAAACCCTGTCTCTATTAAAAATATAAAAAATTAGCCAGGCGTAGTAGCGGGTGCCTGTAATCCCAGCTACTCGGGAGGCTGAGGCAGGAGAATTGCTTGAACCCAGGAGGCAGAGGTTGCAGTGAGCCAAGATTGCACCACTGAACTCCAGCCTGGGCAATAAGAGGAAAACTCCATCTCAAAAAAAAAAAAAAGAGTAATCTAGGTAGCATGTTTAAAGATGCTAATTCCCCAGGCCACATCCCAAAATTCTGACTAGGTGGTCTATGGTGGATTCCAGAAACCTGATGTTAACAAGTTTCCCAGAGTGATTCTGCTACAGGTTGGCAAAGGATCTACACTTTGAGAAATGCTGCCTAAAGCTATTCCTCACAGGTACCAGCAGTGCCTGGTCACTAGTAGGTGCTTAATAAATGTTTGTTGACAGATCTGGATGGTTCATTTGAAGGATCTCATGATCATAGCCCATCCAACTTTTTCCTCATAGTTCCCCACCTAAATGACATCTTTGAGTTTATTTTTCTTGAGGAAAGAATATTAAATTAAGCTCATTCTACCTTTTTCTCGTTATAAAAGTAATACATGCCTGCCATAAAAATATAACAAAACATAGAAATATTACATTTTTCAAATTATGGTGGCCTTTTCCTTAAAAAAAACAAAAAAAACCAAAAAAACAGGACCTTTATAGGAAGTACAGTGTACGTTTAGCATCCTTTGATGTGTCTGTGGAAACACAGAGATCCCCTTGTAATCTTAATTCCTTTGCTATAATTCCATGGCCTCTGGCAGGCTGGGAACAACAAGCTTAAAGGAATTTTAAAATCACTCAGAACAAACATTGGGATTTTTTTTTTTTTTTTTTTTTACTAGTCTTCTATATGAAAGTAAATTTAAACTAATTGGTTGAGAATGTTATGATATTGTGAGATCAATGGAGGCAAATTCCATCTGATGTTGCCAGTTGAGGAGTAGAGCCACACTCCTCCTCTTCCCCCGAAAACACGTCCCTGAGTATAAATAGGCACAATTATAAGGGTCTTTAATGATTTGGGGCCGCAGGAGGTAGCTCTAAAACAATGGCTTTGGGCATCTAGGTTCCCATTCCAGTATCTTTGGAAATGGGGGCTGTGTTTGAAAGAAGAAACACGAATCGAATTTGTATCCGGCCAGTGAGCTGTTACTGAGAGTGCCTGTAAGGCCACGAAGTGGGGAAAAGTAGAGCCTTATTCATAACGTCGTAATCATTCAGCTATAGGGGACAATTCATCAGTATCTCAACAGATATTTATTGAGCACCATTCTAAGGCCAGACACTTAGATACAAGTGCTAGGTCCTGAGGACGCAAACTTAGAAATGTAAGTAAAGATACTGCCCCAGTCCCCAAAGAGCTGCCAGAGAAGTGGAAAAACAGACCCATAAATCCATGGTTATAAAACATAACTGTAGGAGAGCTAAATTCATTGAGAGAGGGTCCTGTGAAACCATGGATATGGGGCATAACTCAATGAAGGAGTGTAGTTGGAGAAGCTAATGCTTAAGCTTAAGAGAACTGGAGCCTGCCTGGAGCCAGGCATAGTGGTGCATGCTTGTAGTCCCAGCTACTCAAGAGGCTGAGGCGGGAGGATCACTTGAACCCAGGAGTCTAAGGCTGCAATGGGCTGCGATTGTTCCACTGTACTCCAGCCTAGGAGACAGAACAAGACCCTGTCTCAAAAAAAAAGAAAAAAATTTGGAATAAGCAGGTGGCATTCAAAATAGTTAAGTGTGGTGGCTCACTCCTGTAATCCCAGCACTTTGAGAGGCCAAGGCCTGGGCAACATAGTCAGACTCTGTGTTTATAAAAAAATGTAAAGACAAACAGAACAGTTAAAAACAGTTAACAAGGCCGGGCGTGGTGGCTCACGCCTGTAATCGCAGCACTTTGGGAGGCCGAGGCAGACAGATCACCTGAGGTCAGGAGTTCAAGACCAGCCTAACCAACATGGAGAAACCCCATCTCTACTAAAAATACAAAATTAGCCAGGCATGGTGGCGCATGCCTATAATCCCAGCTACTTGGGAGGCTGAGGCAGGAGAATCACTTGAACCCAGGAGGTGGAGGTCGCGGTGAGCTGAGATCATGCCATTGCACTCCAGCCTGGGCAACAAGAGTGGAACTCCATCTCAAAAAACAAAAACAAACAAACAAAAAATCAGTTAACAATTTATATAGCATAGATCATCAGCAGTACCTATGGATGTCTGCTGTAAACAACCAGTAAGTACATCAACAAACAACTGGTAACAATGTGAACCAGCTGAAAACCCTTTAATAAACCCAGCGAAATTGAAGAGGAAGAATATTCTAGTTAAATAGAACAATATATTCAAAGATCACTTGTGTCCCCATTTTGCAAATTTCTCTAAGTACATGAATGGCTGAGTTTATATGAGATGACTTTGCCTCTCAGACATGCATGTTGCCACAAAACAAAGGATGCTGCCAGTACACAAATGTGAATTACCTATCATAAATAAGACAGGGTCTGGGTTTCTGCCTTTTGAGCAATAGCATTTGGGAATAAGAAATTGGCATCACCTAAGCTTTCATTAAGATTAAATTACTGGGAACCCACATAGGTAATTTAATTTTTAGCCATGTTGTTTCTGAGAGAGAAGACTTCCACACTGGATGAAGCTTTGAAAAGCTAAATTTTACACTTGAAACAGATTTTCTTTCTCCATTTTGCTTCACCTTGGTTTCTCTCTTCTCTCCTGGATTTCAGTTCTCATTTACACAGTCATGATCCTGAGTTTCTGACAAGCACCACACATGGTGCTGGGAAGGCTCAGATGACTAAGACAAAGAGGTCATAGTCTGGTAGAGGAAATGGATGGCAAAGTAATTACAATATGATATAGTCAGTGCCGAAATGGAAATTTGGACTCAGTGCAGGGGAAGCACAGAAAAGGATGTGGAGGCCGGGCACGGTGGCTCACGCCTGTAATCCCAGCACTTTGGGAGGCCGAGGCAGGTGGATCACCTGAGGTCAGGAGTTCGAGACCAGCCTGGCCAACATGGTGAAACCTCGTCTCTGCAAAAATACAAAAATTAGCCGGATGTGGTGGCAGACACCTGTAATCCCAGCTACTCAGGAGGCTGAGACTAGGAGAATTGATTGAACCTGGGAGGCGGAGGTTGCTGTGAGCTGAGACCGCACCACTGCACTCCAGCCTGGGTGACAGAACGAGACTCTGTCTCAAAAAAAAAAAAAGAAAAAGAAAAAGAAAAAGAAAAGGTGGAACCCATCCTCCCAAGAGAGGCAGGAGAACCTCACATTGGAAGTGAGTTTGGAGAATGAGTTCCTGCCTTAGGTGGAAGTGGCCAGGGCATTCAGGCAGAAAAGGAGCAGCAGTCTGGGTGCGGCAGCTCACGCCTGCAATCCCAGCACTTTGTGAGGCGTCAGAGGGATCACCTGAGGTCAGGAGTTCAAGACCAGCCTGGCCAACATGGCGAAACCTCGTCTCTACTAAAAATACAAAACTTAGCTGGTCATGGTAGCACACCCATGTAATCCCAGCTACTCAGGAGGCCGAGGCAGGAGGATCGCTTGAACCTGGGAGGTGGGGGTTGCAGTGAGCCAAGATTGTGCCACTGCACTCCAGCCTGGGCGACAGAGCAAGACTCTGTCTCAAAAGAAAAAAAAAGATAAAAGAAAAGGAGCAGCAGTTTCCTGAGCTGCGGGCTGCTACTGCCTATTATGGACAAGAGTTCACGTGAAGTCTCCCACCACACTAGGAGACACGCTACCTCTCTTTCCATGCACATGCTTCAAGGATGTGATGACAGCTTCCTTCAGCTGTCAGCCGTAAGTTTAAAAGTCAAAAACTGGCTGGGTGCAGTGGCTCATGCCTGTAATCCCAGCACTTTGGGAGGTCGAGGCAGGCAGATCACTTGAGGTCAGGAGTTTGAGACCAGCCTGGCAAACATGGTCAAACCCCATCTCTACTAAAAATACAAAAATTAGCCAGGCATGGTACGCACCCATAGTCCCAGCTCTGTCTCAAAAAAATAAATAACTAAAAAGAGTTAAAAACTAAGCATATAGAAAAGTGCTTTGACAATTTCAGCATCATGACTTTATCTTTAATTAGAAATCAGTGAGTTTTATGGAAGAGAAACCTCTAAAACATCAAGAATATAGGTGATTAATTGGCATGACGTGAGAAGTTTTAAAATAACTTTCTAGATTGCTTTCTGAGAGTTTGATTTGATAAACCAAACTTCATAGTTTTGCAGTATGAAAGTCTCTCTCAAATCTGTATTCTTCCAATAAAATGAAATTCCCTCTCGATATCTATTCTGGAATTAAACAGCATGCATTGTGTTTTCAGAACACCTCCACCTAAGATTATTACTTTGGAGAAAGGCTCTGCAGGATTGGGGTTTAGTATTGTAGGGGGTTATGGAAGTCCCCATGGAGACCTGCCAATTTATGTCAAGACTGTATTTGCAAAGGTATATTTTCTTTTTTAATGTACTTTTTTAAAAAAATTAAACCTAGGTGAGATTTTTTTTTTAAGTGCTTTGCTTAGCTTTACTTTGGGTTAAACCTGGATGTGTGCATGTATGCTTATTTCATTTGAATCTTATAGGAAATTCTCACACCAGAATAGTGAAAGAAGAGTTCTTTTACAATGGCGGAGCCACAAGAAGTGCAGTTTTCTTTGGACTCTATTACGGAAGCAGATGCTCACAGATTTTTAGAGTGTCTTCTTTCAGCAACACAGCATAAGGAGCAGTGCCACTCTTTAGAAGGTGTCCTTGGAAATATTGTTCTGAACTAGAAAAAAGATTTGGCCTTCTTCTTGAAAATAATAGGCACTGGGGGCTGAGGCAGAAAGGTTTGTGCTGTGCAAGCCTCGAATCAGTGCATTCTGCATTTTTTTTTTTTTTTTTTGAGATGGAGTTTTGCTCTTGTCACCGAGGCTGGAGTGCAGTGGCATGGTCTCAGCTCACTGCAACCTCTGCCTCCCCGGGTTCAAGCAATTCTCCTGCCTCAGTAGCTAGGACTCCAGGCGCACGCCACCACACCTGACTAATTGTTGTTTTTGGTAGAGATGGGGTTTCGCCATGTTGCCCAGGCTGATTTCAAACTACTGAGCTCAGGCGATCCACCCACCTCGGCCATCCAAAGTGCTGGTAGGTGTGTGTCACTGTGCCCAGCCTGAGTAATTATTTTTAACTTCATTGTAATTTTTTTAATTGGAATTTAATTTTTAAATAAATTTTGAAGATCTCTGAGAAGTATTTCAAATTGATATTACATTTTTTTTTCTTCTTTGGTTTTATCACAGTCATTTGTTTATGAACAGATCTTGTTGAACTGCTTTAGTTTCCTAAAGAAATAAAGGTCTTCAAGGCTGGGCATAGTGGCTCACGTCTATAATCCCAGCACTTTGGGAGCCTGAGGTGGGCGGATCACCTGAGTTCAAGACCAGCCTGGTCAACATGGTGAAACCCTTCTCTACTAAAAAACACAAAAATTAGCCTGGTGGTACACACCTGTGATCCCAGCTACTTGGGAGGCTGAGACATGAAAATCCCTTGAATCTGGGAGGCAGTGGTTGCCATGAACCCAGATGGCACCACTACACTCCAGCCTGGGCAACAGAGTGAGACTCCATCTCAAAAAAAAAAAAAAAAAGAGAGAGAGATAAAGGTCTTCGAAAGGAGGAATAAGAAGGAATCTGTCTCTTTCTAGAAAGCTATACTATACATTAAATACAAGCTTGCTTTTACCTGTGCAGATCTTAGATCTTATCACCTGTTAATTGGGCCCAGTGAACTGCCATAAAACCCTTAAGTCATTTGGTATTTGCTTTTGGGCCACATTGAGCAGCTGCACATTTACCCACTTCCTGCGTCTTGCGAGAGTGCCTATTAGGGCACAGTATTCCCAAACACAACCTGTTAAACTGGTTATAGGCAAAAGTGGAGAGGAAAGGCAGCACAGAAACATTCTGGGTAGCAGAATGCTTATCCCCAAGGTAGATAAACCATAAACTGACCATCCTTCTCCTATGACACATTTAATACCATAAGTTGTTGGGATAATTATTCTTTGGAGGGCATTATTATACTTTGCTTTTGAAATAGCCAGCTATGTAGATAAGGACAGTGGGAAGGCTGCATAATTAGCCCCCATGTTTTAACACGTTCTGCTGGCCTGCCGTTGCCTCCACAAAGCCCCTCCAGAATGTTTGCAATCACCCGTTCACTTCATGGTAACTGGATACAGACACAACATGGGGTCAGCTTCTAAGGCCTTTTGACCTGGATCCAGAGCTCAGCAGGCTGCCCCAGCTGTCTACACTTTCAATAGATTGGTAGGCTGGGACCCAGACACATTTTGACAGGGCACCAGAACATGCAGCTGGGAGCCAGACACCCTGACATGGCACCAGAACATACAGCTAAGAGTAAAATACCTGTGCATTGCTGGTGAATTTTTAAAAGAACCCAGCAGCATCCACACAGTGGGACAAGAGTAGTGGGAATAAAGAATGGACTGCGGCTCACACAGAATGCCCTCTTCAAAGGCCCCACTGAAAGAGCTCCTTTAGGAAGCACCCATGGAAGTAGAAACATTTGTAAGGAATAGATATTGAATATCCTTCGTGTATTTCATTACCTACAGAATGGCACACCTAAAAATGAAAAGCTCTGAATTAAAAAAAATAAAAAGACAAATTTCTAAGCCATAGCCAGTGGCCCACTTAGTGCAGTCAGTCTTACTAAAAGAATATTCCAGGCCAGGCACGGTGGCTCACACCTGTAATCCCAGCACTTTGGGAGGCCGAGGCGGGCAGATCACGAGATCAGGAGATCAACACCATCCTGGCTAACACAGTGAAACCCTGTCTCTACTAAAAATATAAAAAAATTAGCCGAGCGTGGTGGTGGTCACCTGTAGTCCCAGCTACTCTGGAGGCTGAGGCAGGAGAATGGCATGAACCCGGGAGGCGGAGCTTGCAATGAGACGAGATCACGTCACTGCACTCCAGCCTGGGCGACAGGGCAAGACTCTGTCTCAAAAAAAAAAAAAAAAAAGAATATTCCAGTAGGGCAGGACATACTGGCTCACACCTGTAATCCCAGCACTTTGAGAGGCTGAGGCAGGAGAATAACTTGAGTCCAGGAGTTCAAGATCAGCCTAGACAACAACAAAAACGAGATGGGGACAACCCCATCTCTAAAATGAAAAAGATTTTTTTAAAAACTCCAATGTAGGCCAGGCATGGTGGCTCATGCCTATAATCCCCAGCACTTTGGGAGGCTGAGGCAGGCAGATCACTTGAGGTCAGGAGTTCAGAACCGGCCTGGCCAACATGGTGAAACCTTCTCTCTACTAAAAATACAAAAATTAGCCATTCGTAGTGACAGGCACCTGTAATCCCAGCTACTCGGGAGGCTGAGGCACGAGAATCACTTGAACCTGGGAGGTGGAGGTTGCAGTGAGCTGAGATCCCACCACTGCTCTCCAGCCTGAGCAACAGAGTGAGACTCAGTCTCAAAAAAAAAAAATCCAAGCCAGCCTTAGGTCTTAGTCCCTTCAGCAGCCAAATTTTACCCTAAGCCAAATAAGAGATTGACCCAAAGACTTCCGCAACTCTAAAAATGTACGGAGCAGTTTTTCAGAGCCTATGAAATCTGAACCATGAACTTGGTTGTCACCAGTGTTTTATGTTATTTACCACCATGTTGAGTAAATGCCATGTGTCATACATTTAATCCTTAGAACAGGCCACAAGGTAGATAGTAGATGCCCATTTTACGGCATCTGAGAAGACTAAGTGACCAACTCGGGACAAATAGCAAGTGAGTAAAGAGGCACAATTACGAAGTAGGTAGAGGTTTTCAAGCCATGTATTTATTTCGTTTTTACCTTTTCCCCTGTAGTCCACAAATGCCACATTGGTAAAGTAGGAGAATAGATACACATCAGTAAGTGCTCATCAACCAACCACTGCAACACCAGAGACAGTCCAAATCCTAGAAAGTTAAAAAATCATCCTGGCTGGGCACGGGCTCATGCCTGTAATCCCAGCACTCTGGGAGGCTGAGGCGGGTGGATCACCTGAGGTCAAGAGTTCGAGACCAGCCTGGCCAACATGGTGAAACTCTCTCCTAAAAATACAAAAATTACCCAGGCCTGATGGCAGATGCCTGTAATCCCAACTACTCGGGAGGCTGAGGCAGGAGAATTGCTTGAACCCGGGAGGTAGAGGTTGCAATGAAGCAAGATCGCACCATTGCACTCCAGCCTGGGTGACAAGAGTGAAACTCCTTCTCAAAAAAATTTAAAAATTCGGCCGGGCGCGGTGGCTCAAGCCTGTAATCCCAGCACTTTGGGAGGCCAAGGCGGGCGGATCACGAGGTCAGGAGATCGAGACTATCCTGGCTAACATGGTGAAACCCTGTCTCTACTAAAAATACAAAAAACTAGCCGGGCGTGGTGGCGGGCGCCTGTAGTCTCAGCTACTTGGGAGGCTGAGGCGGGAGAATGGCGTGAACCCGGGAGGCGGAGCTTGCAGTGAGCCAAGATCACGCCACTGCACTCCAGCCTGGGAGCACAGCGAGACTCCATCTCAAAAAAAAAAAAAAAATTAAAAAATTCTTTTTTTGCATTACTAAAAAAGATAAAGAGCTTGACATAGTTTTTAAAAAACTAATTTACACAGATATCTGAGATTTACTGAAGCCCTTAAATCTTAGCATGTAAAATTTAATGAAATCAACTTTGCTTGTAATTCTGATTTTATCCAGTAAAATTACTTGTTTAATTTTGTCTTTAGTACAGTTGACCCATTACTTTCTTAAAAGATTTGAGTGAAGTTGCAAGTTTTGGGTTTTTTGTTTTTTGTTTTTTTTTGAGTCAGAGTTTCGCTCTTTTTGCCCAGGCTGAGTGCAATGGGGCTATCTCAGCTCACTGCAGCCTCCACCTCCCAGGTTCAAGTGATTCTCCAGCCTCAGCCTCCCAAGTAGCTGGGATTACAGGTGTGCGCCATCACACCCAGCTAATTTTTTTATTTTTAGTAGAGACAGGATTTCACCATGTTGGCCAGTCTGGTCTGGAACTCCTGATTTCAGGTGATCCTCCTGCCTTGGCCAGCCAAAGTGCTGGGATTACAGGCATGAGCCACTGTGGCTGGCCAGTTGCAAGTTATTAATACTTAATTTTGATATTTTGCCCACAGTATATACCTGATTTCGAATACTTTTTTTTCTTTTTTTTTTTGAGACAGTGCTCACTCTGTCACCCAGTCTGGAGTGCAGTGGCACTATCTCAGCTCACTCCAACCTCTGCAGGTTCAAGTGATCCTCCTGCTCAGCCTCCCAAGTAGCTGGGATCATAGTCATAAGCTACCACGGCCGGCTAATTTTTTGTAGAGGCAGAGTTTCACCATGTTGCCCAGGCTGGTCTCAAACTCCTGAGCTCAAGCAATCCTCTCACCTGAGATTCACAAAGTGCTGGGATTACAGACGTGAGCCACTGCACCCAGCGGGTTTTGAATATTCTTTATTGCACATTCACTTAGAAATTCCACCATTCTCATGGTTTAGAAAACCTGTCTGATTCCCAGCATCTCAGGACCTCCAAGCTGCACATGGACACAGGTCTCAGGAGCGCTGGTGCCTCCTAGCTCGGCTTCTGATTGAGTTGGTCAACAGCCAAGTGCCTGTAGGCTTTGGTTGCCCCCTGAAGTTTGACCTCGTTTAGAGGATTCTTGTGGCACTGACTTTTCAAGGGACTTAAACAGTTACCCCCTACAGATGGTGAAACCTCCTGTAAATCATTTTTTAGTTCTTTTCTTCCCTTACCAGTCCAAAATGTTTCTAGTAATATCGTGGCATTTTTAGATATGCAGCTTTAGAGTGAAAAAACCCCGAAGTTTCACTGGCTTTGTGCCGTTTTGAGGAGCCATGCATGACTGAGTATATAATAAAAGTAGTCATTTAGAAACCTATTTAGATGATCAAAGATAAAGTGGAAGGTTTTGAATATGATATTACAAAATTTTAGAGATGCTACACTTGTACATATTTATATATAGATAACAGCTTTATTGAGATATAATTCACTTACCATACAATCCACCCATTTAAAGACTACACTTATTTTTGACAGATCACAGTGCTGATAGCTTAATAATGCAATGGGAACTCTGTATAATGGTGGTATTATAAGACTAACACCAGATTCAATTCTATCTGCCTTTTTTTGTATATTACATTTCCATGAATAGGAGGTGATATGACATCCAATTCCATTTATACTAAATGGTGAAATAAGGTTCTACTTGTATTAAAAGAAGTGTATCAGTACATTTCGACTAGTATGTTATTTAGATTATCCATAATTGTAGTCACTATTCAACCATTATTATTCAAACAACATATCTTACATTTTTCCTCATTTAAAACACTACCTAGAAAAAACTTTAATTGGTAGTTTGTCCTCTTTTAATATGCACACCAGACAGAAGTTAGAGTTTTTAATATGAATGTTATATGAACTGTGCTTTAGCCTGGATTAAACTGGAACGTTTCTTGTTTGTAGGGAGCTGCTGCAGATGACGGCCGATTAAAACGAGGGGATCAGATTTTAGCTGTTAATGGCGAGAGCCTGGAAGGTGTTACTCACGAGCAAGCGGTCGCCATTCTCAAACACCAGAGAGGGACTGTAACCTTAACTGTGCTGTCGTGAGCCTCGGGCCTGGTCACAAGATAGATGTTGTTGTTTAGAATATCCACAGGCAGATGCAGTTCTGAGTGGGTATGAAAAGCACCCTCAACTAAAATGCACCTTCATTCTTATTTCTTGTCCTCTCTGCTCAGGAGAAATGGCTGAGGTTTCATGTGAATTTCCCAAATCAATAATCATCTCCTAATGTTTCCCAGTTCCTGTCACCTGTTGGTGAGGTTGATTTCTAAAACTGAAATGAGTCTGTTTTGCATTTAATTTCAGTGTTCTGATTTCTTTTTTTTTTTTTTTGAGACTGAGTCTCTGTCGCCCAGACTGGAGTGCAGTGGTGCCATCTTGGCTCACTGCAACCTCTGCCTCCCAGGTTGGAGCAATTCTCCTGCCTCAGCCTCCCGAGTAGCTGGGATTACAAGCATGCATCACCATGCAGGGCTTATTTTTGTATTTTTAGTAGAGACAGAGTTTCCCCATATGGGCCAGGCTGGTCTTGAACTCCTGACCTCAGGTGATCTGCCTGCCTTGGCCTCCCAAAGTGCTGGGATTCCAGGTGTGAGCCACCGCGCCCAGCCCAATATTCTGATTTTAACCAATTGGTTCTGATTATATTTGCCAAACCTGGAGTTAACCTCTCTTTCCTTATGCTCTTCTCTCCCTATCCCCTACTCATACCGAGGCTTAACAGCAACCTCAGATCTCACCCAATGGACAGAAACAAATGTTAAGCAACTTGTCATCTCACTCATGATTTACTTATGCTAATTGTCTCTTCAAGCAAGCAAGAAAACATTAGCAGTGTAATTAATTTACCGGTGATACCCAAGATGAAATACCAGATTCTCCTATGGGAAATTACTGTGCACTCTTCTGTATGACTTATAGTCAAATAAGTCTCAAATTCATTTCTCTGGATAGATCTTTATATGCTAGTCATTGGTGATTTTGACGAGTCAATTTACAGACTGTAATCTTCTAAAAATTCTGAAAGACTAATTGTTTTCTGCGCCATCTAAATGCATACCACTGAGCAACTGAACCTTATTCTCAACAGGAACAACTAGCATACATGTTCTGAATTCTAACAATGCTAAATTAAATTCAAATCCAGGAAGATCACCTGGAATTAATGGCATTTTGGTAGGCAGGCATCATTTCCACCCCTCGGTCTTAGGAAAAGGAGGTAGAAGCCCCAGAACCACACTGCAGAGATAAGCAAGTTTTGTCTCAAGTCAGACAAGGTCTGGGTGGCCTTGGCCTTGTACAAAGTAGGAAGACATATTTGATTATCTTTCCCTTCACCTCCATAGCAGTCAGTCCAGCAGCACAGACTGCAGGAACCTACATGGAGCAACATACTTAGCTGCAAAGTGAGCAAATGAATTGAGCCTAGGAATCTGTGATGAAAATGCATGGCTGAAGTTTCCTCATCTCCAAGGAGACTCCCATTTGCTGAAGTTTTGCATGCTAAGAAAGCAGCTACAGCAGAAAATACAAGAATACTTTTAAGTCGATTATTGGCAATCTTACTCATATATTAGCAAGAAAAAGGGAGAGATGCTTACTGGTGGATGCTATAGAGTCCTCTGTTTTTAAAAGTACCATGGCCAGGTACAGTGACTCACGCCTGTAATCCCAGCACTTTGGGAAGCCAAGGCAGGTGGATCATGAGGTCAGGAGTTTGAGACCAGCCAGGCCAACATGGTGAAACCCTGTCTGTACTAAAAATACAAAAATTAGCCGGGTGTAGTGGCAGGCGCCTGTAATCCCAACTACTCAGGAGGTTGAGGCAGGAAAATTGCTTCAACCTGGGAGGTGGAGGTTGCAGTGAGCCAAGTTCGTGCCACTGCACTCCAGCCTGGGTAACAGAGCAAGACTCTGTCTCAAAAAAAAAAAAAAACCATGAAGGATGAGTACTAGAGTCAGTAATAGAAGTAGTTTAGCATTATTTAACTACAACACAATGCTGCAAATATTTCACAGTAATTGTCAAAGTTTAACGGGCTCTAATTTAAAATGTTATTTAATAAGTATAGATTTTAATTGAGAATTATCTTTGAGTAGATGTAATCACAAAGTGCATTAACTCTTATTGGAATATTTTATGGCTATTCCAAAGTATAGAGTGCCTAAATTTTGTGTTGAAAATGTCTTTCATGACGATATTAAGTTTTCTGAAATTACACATGGCTTTTAAAATTTTTAATGTATCCAAGATGTGCAATGTTGTTAGGATCTCATTTTTCAATGCATGAAAAGCCACCAACCTCAGAACATTTTGTGTTAATTGTACCTGCAAGAACACCTCAAGCAAGCCACGAAGAAATGAAACCCAAATGAAACTTGAAAATGCACCTTAAAAATATATATACATATAATAGTTTTGAAACGGGATTCTGCTTTATTTTGATGGAATGGCCATTAAATACACATTTTGAGATAATACATTGTTGTTGTGTTTCTTTATACATTATCCTTTTAGGTCATGCTAGTAAAAGTATATTGATGAAGGATTTATGATGCTTTATACTTCTTACTGCACTAAATTGATAGAACTAGTACTTGTCATAATCGGTTCTGTCTCTGCTTGCATGACTAATAAGTAATTGCCTTTCCAAAAAGATATTTTTGCCTCAGAACTTACTGACAAGCTGAGAGGCTATGAAAATGGCAATTTGTGAAAGAAGTAGTGCTCTTATATTTGGCCTCATCATTTGGGCCATTTAAGTATAGTAATGATATCACTAATGGAATTAGCATGAGAGGGAAGTAAGCCAGGAAGAATAAAAGTGCTGAATGTTTGTATGTATAAGATATTTCCAAAGATTCTAAATAAATGTAGTTGCCTATAGAGCAAATGGAATTTTATTATATATGAAAAAGTATACTTTCTGGATCTAATTGTGCTTTTTCTTCAGCATGTTGTTCCCTAACAGAAAAAAAAAAGTCCAACTTTTCACAAGGTATTTTGGTGTCCTATTAAAATTTGGAGTCCATGGCTGGGCATGGTGGCTCACGCCTGTAATCCCAACACTTTAGGAGGCCGAGGCAGATGGATCACCTGAGGTCAGGAGTTCAAGGCCAGCCTGGCCAACATGGCAAAACTCTGTCTCTACTAAAAATACAAAAATTAGGCCGGGCGCGGTGGCTCATGCCTGTAATCCCAGTACTTTGGGAGGCTGAGGCGGGTGGATCACGAGGTCAGGAGATCGAGACCATCCTGGCTAATATGTCAAAACCCCGTCTCTACTAAAAATACAAAAACAAAATTAGCCAGACGTAGTGGCGGGTACCTGTAGTCCTAGCTACTCTGGAGGCTGAGGTGGGAGAATGGCGTGAACCCAGGAGGCAGAGCTTGCAGGGAGCCGAGATTGCACCACTGCACTCCAGCCTGGTCGACAGAGTGAGACTCAGTCTCAAAAAAAAAAAAAATTAGCCAGGCATGATGGTGGGTGCCTGTAATTCCAGCTACTGGGAGGCTGAGGCACAAGAATCACTTGAAACCGAGAGGCGGAGGTTGCGGTGAGCCAAGATCGTGCCATTGCACTCCAGCCTGGGTGACAGAGTGAGACTCTGTTTCAAAAAAAAAAAGTCTGGAATCCATTAATAGCTGTCTCAGGTATTCATTGCCCAACTATGTTGCTGGGCACTAGAATAGATGCATTATAGGCCGAGCATGGTGACTCACACCTGTAATCCCAGCACTTTAGGAGGCAAGGCAGGCGGATCACCTGAGATCAGGAGTTCAAGACCAACCTGGCCAACATGGCGAAACCCCAACTCTACTAAAAATACAAAAATTGGCCACGCGTGGTGGTGCACGCCTGTAGTCCCAGCTACTCAGAAGGCTGAGGCAGAATGGCTTGAACCTGAGAGGTGGAGTTTGCAATGAGCCAAGATTGTGCCGTTGCACTCCAGCCTAGGTGACAGAGGGAGACTCAGTCTTGCTGTGTTGCCCAGGCTGGCCTCGAACTCCTGGGCTCAAGCAATCCTTCCACGTCAACATCCTGTGTAATTGAGACTACAAGTGCACACCACCTTGTCTGGCACAACTAAAATTTTTTGCACCCAATTTTCTTAATTTTATATTTTATTTATATTTTTTCTATTAAAGTCCACTAGAACAGTGAGACTTTTTTTAACACAAACATTTAAATTTAGGTTATAGTCTCAGTTGTATGCCAGCCTAGTGCAAATGTTAAGTTTTTGACAGCTTGACTTTCAATCTTCAGATGCTCTGTATTTAAGTAAAGACCAAAAAAAGAAACATTTCACTCTCTGCACAATCCCAAAATAAACTGACATTTGGAAGAGTCATTTGTGTGTGTGTGTGAGGGTGTATAAAAGACCTCGCCTGAGCAGTGTATCCTTTTCCAGTCATGTGAAGGAGTAAGCAAGAAAGTTGCTTTGGTCTTCAGTCCCTGAGAGATTGCTGTCGGGTATCAGCACCTATGCTTGGCAAAATTATACAGGAGCAAACATATATTTGATCCTCCTTCTAGAATCAGTTTTTTTGAAATGGAGGCAACCTCAGAACTGGGAGTTTGTCCTGCCTGCTACACCACTCCTCCCATTTTACAAGTGGGAGAAGTGTGCCAGAGAAAGGAAGTGACTAGCCCCATCCCCCACTAGCTTGCAGCCCTGAGTTTTCCATAAACCTTACTGGGAATTCACCAACTTAGCAAACTACTGTAGAGTACTCACACATGGCTGCTAAATTGGTTCGAAATACTCTCGAGAGCTTTTTTTTCTCTTTTGAGTCAGGGTCTCCCTCTTGTCACCCAGGCTGGAGTGCAGTGATGCGATCACGGCTCACTGTGGCCTCAAACTCCCGGCTCCAGCAACCCTCCCACCTCAGCTCTCCAACTGGCTGGGACTACAGGTGTGCGACACCACGTCTGGCTAATTTCTTTTTTTTAACTTTTTGTAGACACGGGGCTCTCACTATGTTAAGACTATTTTTAAGGACAGTTTTGGCCAGGCACAGTGGCTCACACCTGTAATCCCAACACTTTGGAAGGCGGAGATGGGAGGATCACTTGGGCTCAGGAGTTTGAGACCAGCTTGGCTAACATGGTGAAATCCCATCTCTACAAAAAATACAAAAATTAGCCAGGCATGATGGTGTGTGCCTATAGTCCCAGCTAATCGGTCGGCTGAGGTGGGATGATTGCTTGAGCCTGGTAGGCTGAAGCTACAGTGAGCTTTCTTTGCACCACTGCACTCCAGCCTGGGTCACAAAGTAAGACCCTGTCTCCAAAAAAAATTTTAAAAGGCAGTTTTAAGTTAACAGCAAAACTGGGAGGAAGGTGCAGAGTTTTCCCACATACCTGCGCCCTCACTCACATAGCCTCTCCCATTATCAACATCCTCTACCAGACTGGTACATTTGCCACAATGAATGAACCTACATTCTCACCCAAACTCCATAGTACCTGAGGGTTGAATCTTGGTGGTGTACATCCTATGGGTTTGGACAAATGTATGACGTGCCTACCATAAAGGTATATAGAATATTTCCACTGCCCTAAAAGTCCTTTGTGTGCTCCCTATTCTTCTCCAACCCCCTTCCCAACCATGGAAACCAAGTTTGTTTTGTTTCTTAGTTTTTTGTTTGTTTGTTTGTTTTGAGATAGAGTCTCTCTCCGTCTCACAGGCTAGAGTGCAGTGGTGCAATCTCAGCTCACTGCAACCTCCGCCTCCCAGGTTCAAGCAATTCTCCTACCTTAGCCTCCTGAGTAGCTGGGATTACAGGCGTGTGCCACCACACCCAATTAATGTTTGTATTTCTAGTAGAGACGGAGTTTTGCCATGTTGGCCAGGCTGGTCATGAACTCCTGGCCTCACGTGATCCACCTGCCTCGGCCTCCCAAAGCGCTGGGATTACAGGCGTGAGCCACCGCACCTGGCCCCTCTTCCATGTCTTTTCATGGCTTGATAGCTCATTTCTTTTTAGCACTGAGTTATATTCCATTGTTTGGATGTACCACGGTTTATCCATTTACCTACTAAAGAACATTTTGGTTGCTTTCAAGTTTTGGCAGTTAGGAATAAAGCCGCTATAAACATCTGTGTGCACAGCCTGAATTTGTAAGTTTATTTCAGTTCTCCCTAAACACAAGCACAAGATTTGGTGCCACAACACAAGCACAAGATTTAAAAAAGATTAAAGAGTAGAAGAAAACAAACAAATGAAAAAAGGACACATCTTTTGGATGTAGACAAAGACCTAGTCTATCCACTCACCCTACATCCCCGCATCCTGGGAAGAAGTTCCAAGGCCAGGCACTCCGGATACCCTCCCTCATGGTTTAACATTCTTCTGCTCTAGATAGACACAGTTGATTACAGATGCGGTGTTTCAGTGGCTCCTCCTGCCTAATGGCTTTACTGGGCATGTCCCCAGCATTACTCTCCCAGGAGAACAGAAGAAACGGTAATGTCTTAAAGGGAACCCATCATTCAACTCCTCTCAACCCCAGAGCCATGTGTTACTCTCCTGGGAACTTCAGGATAGCTGTCTGAAAACACTCCAGGGAGGCTAAAGTGGAGGATCACTTGAACCCAGGAGTTCAATACCAGCTAGGGCAACATAGGGAGACCTGGTCTCTACAAAAAGTAAATGAGGCTGGGCTCAGTAGCTCACACCTGTAATCCCAATACTTTGGGAGACTGAGGTGGGCGGATTGCTTGAGCGCAGGAGTTTGGGAGACCAGCTTGGGCAACATGGCAAGACCCCGCCTCTACAAAAAACACAAAAATTAGTCGGGCGTGGTGGCACACACCTGTAGTCCCAGCTACTCCGGAGGCTAAGCTGGTAGAATCACCTCAGCCCAGGGATATTGAGGCTGCAGTGAGCCATGATCGTGTATAACAGCTTGGGTGACGGAGTAAGGCCCCCATCTCAAAAATAATAAATTAATTAAAAAATCAGCCTGGCACGGTGGCATGAACCAGCAGCCCCACCTACTTCGGAGGCTGAAGTGAGAGGATCGCTTGAGCCTGGAAGTCAAGGCTGCAGTAAGCTATGATCACACATTGCACTCAAGCCTGGGCAACAGAGTGAGAACATGATCCCCCTCCCCCACTCCCCCCAGAAAGAAAAGAAATATACTCCAGTGGCCCCCATGCCAGGAAGACTAGGATTCACCTGATCTTAAAGATTGAGAGCAGAAACTTCCTGTCCAACATCGTATTAGTCAGCGTTCTCCAGAGAAACTGAACCGAGAGGATGTGTATGTATTTAGAAAGATTTATCATAAGGAATTGGCTTTTGCAGTTATGGAGGTGGGCAAGTCCAAAATCTGCACTGTGGGCCAGCAGGCTCAAGACCCAGAAGATGATCTTCTGGGAAGAATGTTTCACAGCTGGGCGTGGTGACGCGTGCCCGAAGTCCCAGCTACTCCAGAGGCTGAGGGTGGGAGGATCACTTGAGCCCAGGAGGCAAAGGCTGCAGTGATCTGAGATGGCGCCACTGTACTCCAGCCTGGGAGAAAGATCGAGACCCTATCTCAACAACAAACAAAACAAACAAACAAAGAAATGTTGATCTCATCCAAAAACACCCTCCAAATTCACAAATCAAGCATCAGACATCATGAGACCTTGAACGGACCCCTTGAGGAATGGCCCTGCCTTAAGGAAAATGCAGAAGTGTCCACTATCCTTGTTCTCAACACCTTTCCAGCCCCCCGCTCCCTCTGGTGTTCACAGCTGTGGTGCAATCACCATTACCACTTCTACCATCCCAGAACCCTCAGGAGCAGATGGCTTGAGATCTTGCCTCTGCCACCCCACCACCCAAGGACCCTAAGTATCTGTACCCCTAATTAGGTGGCTTCTCAGTGGACTCAGGGTCAAGTCCAACTCAGCATGGATGTTAGGCTCTTCATAATTTAGCCTCCATCTTAACCTCCAGCAGTCATATTAACTTTGGTTAACCCTGGCTTATCCCAGGATAAGCCAGACTCTCACACCCTTAGGCTTTTGCACACACTATCCATTGGCATAGACAGCACTGCTGCTCAAGATGTGACTGCAGACCACCATCATCAGCACCACCTAGGAGAGGTGCAAATGTATGCTCCAGCCTAGACCAGCTGCATCAGAATCTCTGGGGTAGGGCCAAGAAATCTGAGTTTTAACAAGCTCTTCTGGTGATACTAAACACTAAACTTTGAAAGCCCAAACACTCCCCTTTTTTCCAGTCTGTGGTCATTCACAATTGCTGAGTTCTTTTCTGCCTCCAGCAGCTAGAGGCAGAAAGAAACACCAGCCTCCTCCCTTGCTGCCTTGCCACTGGAGGTATTCTACCTGTTAGAACAAGTCTCTGAGTCTGCACCTGTATGAACTTTTTTTTTTTTCTTGAGACAGGGTCTCACTCTATTGCTTGGGCTGCAGTGCAGTGGTGTGATCATGGCTCACCACAGCCTTGACCTCCCAGGCTTAGGTGATCCTCCCACCTCAGCCTCCCGAGTAGCTGGGACTACAAGTGCATGCCACCACACCCACCTAATTTTTTTTTTTTGAGATGGAGCCTTGCACTGCAAGCTCCGCCTCCCGGGTTCACGCCATTCTCCTGCCTCAGCCTCCCGAGTAGCTGGGACTACAGGTGCCCGCCACCACACCTGGCTAATTTTTTCTATTTTTTAGTAGAGACGGGGTTTCACCGTATTAGCCAGGATGGTCTCAATCTCCTGACATCGTGATCCGCCCACCTCAGCCTCCCAAAGTGCTGGGATTACAGGCGTGAGCCACCATGCCCAGCCCTAGTTTTTTTTTTTTTTTTTTTTGGCTTTTGGGTTTTTTAAATTAAAACAGGGTTTCACTCTGCCACCCAGGCTAGGGTGCAGTGGTGAGACTAGGATCCATTGCACCCTCGACCTCCTTGGCTCAAGTAACACTCCTGCCTCAGCCTCCTGAGTAGCTAGGACTACAGGTGCACACCACCACACTGGGCTTTTTAAAATTCTTTGTAGAGTCGAGGTTGTACTATGTTGCTCAGGCTGGTCTCAAACTCCTGGCCTCAAGCGATCCTCCCACCTCAACCTCCCAAAGTGCCAGGATTACAGGTATGAGCCACCACACCCAGGTGTATGAACACTTGTTAGCAGACAGGTACAACACACAGCCCCACCTGTCCAAAAAGCACAAACCTGGCAGGGTGCAGTGGCTCACGCCTGTAATCCCAGCACTTTGGGGCCGAGGCAGGTGGATCACCTGAGGTCAGGAGTTTGAGACCCACCAGGCCAACATGGTGAAATCTCGTCTGTACTAAAAATACAAAGATTAGGCGGGCGTGGTGGCGCCTGTAAATCCTAGCTATTTGGGAGGCTGAGGCAGGAGAATCACTTGAACCTGGGAGGCAGAGGTTCCAGTGAGCTGAGATCGTACCACTGCACTCCAGCCTAGACGACAGAGTGAGACTCGGTCTCAAAAAAAAAAAAAAAAAAAAAAAAAAGCACAAACCTGGTGCTCTTTTTAGGACAGTGGTTCTTAACCTGGGCTATTCATTCAAATCACCTGGGGATATTTTAAAGGCTCAATGCCCAAGCTACACCCCAGAGTAGGGGGAGGAAGGGAGAAATCTAAGAACTGGTATTTTTTTTAAAGCTCCTCAAGGAGTTATAGGAAGTTTCCAGGCAATTGCAACAACGTTCAGACCTTTTTTTTTTTTTTTTTTTTGAGATGGAGTGTTTTGCTCTTGTTGCCCAGGCTGGAGTGCAATGGTATGATCTCTACTCACTGCAACCTCCACCTCCTGGGTTCAAGCGATTCTCCTGCCTCAGCCTCCCGAGTAGCTGGGATTACAGGCACGCACCAATATACCCGGCTAATTTTGTATTTTTAGTAGAGATAGGGTTTCTCCATGTAGGTCAGGCTGGTCTCGAACTCCCGACCTCAGGTGACCCGCCTGCTTCAGCCTCCCAAAGTGCTGGGATTACAGGTGTAAGTCACTGCACCCAGCCCAGTATTGAGACTTTCTATCCCATCAGATAACCAACTAACTCTTCCGAAAGAGATGAGACTGAGAGGGAATGCAGAGTGAGAATTCCCGACTATAGAGCTACCTGGAAGGTATTGGTCTTTAGACCCTCAGTCGCTGTTTAATCATCTTCATAGGCCAGAAATGAAGTCAGTCCAGGCTTGGGCCACAACCACCCAAACTCACTCACTCCTTTCCAGCTTTCCACTGTGGCATTGCAGCTGATTATCTCAGGAACCATCCAGGCCAATGGGGAAAAAAAACATGTTCATTTAGCTGAGTCCTCAGTAGGAACCAGACAGGAGGGGAGGGAAGGCAGAAAAGGCCTGGCTGTAGTGCAAGCTTTCCTGACCTCCAGTGTGGCCAGAGCCTCAGAAGGTCAGTTTCAACCCCAGCAAGGTTGTTGGGAGTTGGACATGACTACAGGAAGGTGGACATGATCCTCATATCTGTTGGTGCTTTGTCTCTGACTGACCAGGTTCCATTGCCTTCCAATCCCAGCTTTTCCATTGGCCAGTTAGATCCATTTGCCTGGCCTGGACATTGAGCAACAAGATACAGATGTGAGGGTTTCAGGGCTTGCCCATGGATTTCAGTCCTCGGGTGCCCCCACCTCTGTCCTTATCCTGATTCTTTCCAAGGTCTGCACTCTGAAGGAGTCTTGTTGCTAGAACTTATTATTTTGAGTACTTTAAGTAAGATTACTATTATAGGGGACACTTGGAAAATGCTAGCAGAGGCCGGGCACGGTGGCTCACGCCTGTAATCCCAGCACTTTGGGAGGCCAAGGCGGGCAGATGACCAGGTCAGGAGATCAAGACCATTCTGGCTAACATGGTGAAACCCCATCTCTAATAAAAAATAGAAAAAATTAGCCGGGTGTGGTGGCAGGCACCTGTAGTCCCAGTTACTCGGGGGAGGCTGAGGCAGGAGAGTAGCATGAACCTGGGAGGCAGAGCTTGCAGTGAGCCGAGATTGAGCCACTGCACTCCAGCCTGGGCGACTGAGCAAGACTCCGTCTCAAAAAAAAAAAAAAAAAGAAAGAAAACGCTAGCAGATTTAGTGTTTTTTTTTTTTTTCTTTTTTCTTTGAGATGGATTTTCCCTCTTGTTGCCCAGGCTGGAGTGTGATGGTGCGATCTTGGCTCAGTGCAACCTCCACTTCCTGCTTTCAAATGATTTTCCTGCTTCAGCCTTTTGAGTAGCTAGGATTACAGGCAACCACCACTATGCCCGGCTAAATTTTTTTGTATTTTTAGTAGAAATGGGGTTTCACCATGTTGGTCAGGCTGGTCTTAAACTCCTGACCTCAGGTGATCCACCTGCCTCGGCCTCCTAAAGTGCTGGGATTACAGGCGTAGGCCACCACGCCCGGCCCTAACAGTCATTAAGATTGATTTGTTGGCCAGGCATGGTGGCTCACGCCGGTAATCCCAGCACCTTGGGAGGCCAAGGCAGGCAGATTACTTAAGGTCGGGAGTTCGAGACCAGCCTAACCAACATGGAGAAACCTGCCTCTACTAAAAATACAAAATTAGCCGGGCGTGGTGGTGCGTGCCTGTAATCCCAGCTACTCGGGAGGCTGAGGCAGGCAGGAGAATCACTTCAAGTCAGGAGGCAGAGGTTGCGGTGAGCTGAGATCGTGCCATTGCACTCCAGCCTGGGTAACAAGAGTGAAACTCCATCTCAAAAAAAAAAAAAAAGATCTGTTAAAAAAAAAAAAAAAGAAAAGTCAGGTGTGGTGGCTCACACCTGTAATTCCAGCACTTTGGGAGGCCTAGGCAGGTAGATCACCTGAGGTTAGGAGTTCGAGACCAGCCTGGTCAACATGGTGAAACCCCGTCTCTATTAAAAATACAAAAGTTAGCCAGGCGTGGTGGCACACGCCTGTAATCCCATCTACTCAGGAGGCTGAGGCAGAAGAATTGCTTGAACCTGGGAGGCAGAGGTTGCAGTGAGCTGAGATCATGCCATTGCACTCCAGCCTGGGCAACAGAGCAAGACTCCGTCTTTAAAAAAAAAAACAAAACACAACACTTACTGGTTAGGAACAGTGGCTCACGCCTGTAATCCCAGCACTCTGGGGGCCGAGGCGGGAGGACTGAATGAGCCCAGGAGTTTGAGGCTGTAGTGTGCTGTGATCACACCTGTGAAAAGCCACTGTACCCCAGCCTCAGCAGCATAGTGAAACTGTCTCTTAAAAAAAGAAAATGGCATGAGGCTGGGCAAGGTGTCTCATGCCTGTAAATCCCCAGCACTTTGGGAGGCCAAAGTGGTCGGATCACTTGAGGTCAGGAGTTCAAGACCACCCTGACCAACATGGAGTAACTCCATCTCTACTAAAAATACAAAATCAGCTGGGTGTGGTGGCGCTTGCCTGTAATCCCAGCTACTCGGGAGGCTGAGGCAGGAGAATGGCTTGAACCCGGGAGGTGGAGGTTGCAGTGAGCCGAGATCGAGCCACTGCACTCCAGCCTAGGCAACAAGAGTGAAACTCCATCTCAAAAAAAAAAAAAAAAAAAAAAAGACATGAGATGAGGGCTGGGTGCAGTTGCTCATGCCTGTAATCCCAGCACTTTGGGATTTCAAAAGGGTGGATCGTTTGAAGTCAGGTATTCTAGACCAGCCTGGCCAACACGGTGAAATCCCGTCTCTACTAAAAATACAAAAATTACCCACACATTGTCGTGGGCGCCTATAATCTCAGCTACTAGGGAGGCTGAGGCAGGAGAATCGCTTGAACCCAGGAGGCGGAGGTTGCAGTGAGCCAAGATCCTGCCACTGGACTCCAGCCTGCACAACAAAGCATGACTCCATCTCAAAAAAAAAAAAAAAAAAAAAAAGACATGAGAGGTACAAGAGGGGTCAGGAAAACCACCTGCAGAGGCTGCAGAGCAGTAAGAGCCAGGTGGTCAGGTGAAAGAGCGACGAGGAGTAGTATGGCATGATGGCCAGGGAGAACAGCAACATTTCAAACTGAGATGCCACAATAGTGAGTTCCAAAAACTCCTGAGTCAAGTATGACTGGAACATAAGATGTGAGAAATGGAAAGACAGGCAACCAGGCAGGGTCCCACTCAGGAAGGGCCCTCTAAGCCACTTGAAGGAGTGTGGAATTTATCCTTTCAGCATTATACAGTCACTGATCTTTTTTTTTTTGAGACAGGGTCTCGCTTTGTCGCCCAGGCCATAGTGCAGTGATACGATCACACCTCACTGCAGCTTTGACCTCCTGAGCTCAAGTCGTCCTCCCATTTCAGTGTCCCGAGTAGCTGGGACTATAAGCATGGCACTACACCCAACTAATTTTTTATTTATTGTACAGATGGGGTCTCACTATGTTACCCAGGCTAGTCTCAAACTACTGGCCTCAAGTGATCCTCCTGCCTTGGGCTCTCAAAGTGCTGAGATTACGGGCACAAGCCACCCCACCTGGAAAACTGAGCTATTTTAATCTGGAGAGTTTTGTGATCAGATTTTCCCTTCAATGAAATGAAGGTTTGGCCTTCGCTGCATCATTTTTACTGTTTCTCAGAGTGTGGCCCATGAACAGTTTACATCAGAACCCTGGATCGCTGCAGGTACACATGTACAAATCAGAGTCTGTATTTCAACCTAGTTTCTTCCCTGATTCATCATTGAACACACACAGGCATACATACCCTAAAGTTCTTTGAAGAACCTCCAACTTAGCAGCTAGAAAAGCAGAGGAAAACCTGTATCTAACACTAAAGAACAATGGCTCTTCAGAAAGCTACTCACATCTTAGCCAGAAGATGGCGCAGGTTTTCCATTTACCTGGTTCCTGCCTGGCGAGAAAGACGGAAATCTTGTTTGAAAGAAATTGCTTGATCTCATTACTTAAGTCAGAAGAGGGCTCCTCAGAAATTATGATGGCAAGTGAGAAATGAGAAAGATTCCTAACAGGTGGGAATAGGTATCCCATCTCCATAGATGCCACTCTTCTCTCCAGAAAGCATAGGAGATTAGGACATGTCCACAAGGCTAGAAGAGTACTACACTCCCAAAAAGAAAGCTTAAAGCGTCAGGTGCGGGGGTTCACGCCTGTAGTCCCAGCATTTTGGGAGGCGGAGGCGGGTGGATCACGAGGTCGGGAGTTCAAGACCAGCCTGGCCAACATGGTGAAACCCCGTCTCTACTAAAAGTACAAAAGCTAGCCTGGCATGGTGGCGGGCGCCTGTAATCCCAGCTAATCAGGAGACTGAGGCAGGAGGGAAACTGGGAGGTGGAGGTTGCAGTGAGCTGAGATCGTGCCACCACACTCCAGCCTGGGTGACTCCAACTCAAAAAAAAAAAAAGCTTTCATCAATCCCTCCGCCACCTTTTTAAACAAAAGGCCGGGCGCGGTGGCTCAAGCCTGTAATCCCAGCACTTTGGGAGGCCGAGACGGGCGGATCACGAGGTCACGAGATCGAGACCATCCTGGCGAACACCGTGAAACCCCGTCTCTACTAAAAAAATACAAAAAACTAGCCGGGCGAGGTGGCGGGCGCCTGTAGTCCCAGCTACTCGGGAGGCTGAGGCAGGAGAATGGCGTAAACCTGGGAGGCGGAGCTTGCAGTGAGCTGAGATCCGGCCACTGCACTCCAGCCCGGGCGACAGAGCGAGACTCCACGTCTCAAAAAAAATAAATAAATAAATAAAATTAAATTAAAAAAAAAACATTGGCTGCAGAGTCACGGCCAGCCATTATAAGAGGGTAGGTCTTAATTTTGGAACAACAGCAACTGGCCTCCATCCCCATGTACGAGTGAGAAAAGACCTCTAGTCCCAGCGGGGCGTGGTGGCTCACTCTGCTAATCCCAGCACTTTGGCAGGCCAAGGTGGGCGGATCACGCGGTCAGGAAATAGAGACCATCCTGGCTAACAGGGTGAAACCCCGTTTCTACTAAAAATACAAAAAATTAGCTGGGCGTGGTGGCACACACCTGTAGTCCCAGCTACTCGGGAGGCAGAGGCGGGAGAATCGCTTGAATCCAGTAGGCAGAGGTTGCAGTGAGCCGAGATCGTGCCACTGCACTCCAGCCTGGGTGACAGAGCGAGATTCCACTTAAAAAAAAAAATAAGAAAGTCTAGTCCCAGGGCTAGTGAAGGGGGATGCACCAGGTTCCCTAGACTGTTGAACCCACCTTGCTGGTTCTCTTCCTTTGCTCCTAGAGTTTGAGTCCTGGCATCAGCGAGGGCTAGATGCAGAGACCAGTATGTTGGAACCTGCACTGAGAAAGAATTAGTTTTGTGTGAACCAAAATGAAATTCTAAGCCCCCCAACCAACTGAATGGAGACCCCCACCCCCATTCTAAAGTAAACCTGAAAAACTAGTTCAGGCCATCATGGGAAGAGGGGGTCAGACACGCCTCATTATACCCTTCTCCTTTGGGAATTCAGGCACAACTGACCAGCATTAACATTAAAATGGAGATTTTAGGTATGGTGCTGCGCTCACGCCTGTAATCTCAGCACTTTGGGAGGATCGCTTGAGCCCAGGAGTTCAAGACCAGCCTGGGCAACAAAGCAAGACCTCCTCTCAAAACAAAGAAAAAAAAAAGAAAAAGTCGGAAGCAGTGGCTCACGCCTGTAATCCTAGCACTTTGGGAGGTGGATTACGAGGTCAGGAGTTCAAGAACAGCTTGACCAACATGGTGAAACCCCGTCTCTACGAAAAATACAAAAAATAGCCGGGCGTGGTGGCACGCCCCTGTAATCCCAGCTACTAGGAGGCTGAGGCAGGAGAATCATTTGAACCCGGGAGGCGGAGGTTGCAGTGAGCTGAGATCGTGCCATTGCACTCCAGCCTGGGCGACAGAGCGAGACTCCATCTTAAAAAAAAAAAAAAAAAAAAAAAAAAAACATTAAAATAGAGATCTTAAGACTGACAAAGCCGACTCTTTGTAGCAATAAGATACCAAATTCCAGTGTGATTCTAGTATAGCTTCACATGACAGAGAGCCCGCCCTCAAAGAAATCCAAAGTATTTTACCCCCAAATATATTCTTTCGGCATATTTTAAAACGGCCCTGGTGGGGAAATCCACATTCCAGTGGAGAAATCTACATTCTGTAGAGAATCACATTCCCTTTCCAGGTCTTTTCCTGATCCAGAGAGATTAACTAGAGTCTGACACCTTTTAAGGCTTGATAAGAAACATTTACCATCTATTCTACACAATAAGATCCTTAGATTCCACAACCCCTTATCTTAACCCAGACCCTCCTTTCTATGGATTCCTAGCCTTTAGATAATAACTCTTTCAAACAAATGCCCATCAGAAAATCTTTGTATCCACCTATCCCATCTTTCTGAACCAAACCAATGCATACCTTACATGTATAGATTGATGCCTATGTCTCCCTAAAACGTGTAAAACCAACCTGTAACCCAACTACCTTGAGCACATGTTCTCAGGACCTCTTGAGATTTTGCCTTGGGCCTTGGTCACTCATACTTGGTTCAGAATAAATCTCTTCAAATCGTTTACAAGGTTTGTTTTCCCTGACTTAGGAGAGCACACCATCCACACATTGTGCAAAATGCCTTGTTCTTCAAGACTCAGTTCGCTATTGCAACTTTCAAGAAACTTTTTCCCAGACCTCCTCTGCAAGTTTTGCTAATGTAACTTCCTCTGCCGTTCTATGAAACCTGTTGCTTATCTTTACCTTTTCAATTAACATGTTGTGCTACAATTATCTGTTTACAGGATCTGTCTTTCCCAGGAGATGCTGTAATTGCCCAATGGGTTCACCTTGCCCACTGCTGTTGGGGTGATCAGACCCAACACTAGGTCGTGGGGGCGAAGAAGTCCGACAGAGTCAAAGGAGTGATAAAAAGACAGTTTGAGAGAAGTGGGACTAGAGGGCCATCATCTCGAGAGTGGAGGCTGTGAAGGCCCCAAGCTCTAGGAGCCCAGGCTAGTTGTTGGTGCTCAAAGGAGGATGTGGGGGTTGAAAGGAAACAGTGTATCAAGTAAATGAGAAACACATGGCTGCTTGAGATAATGGCAGTGCTAGAAGCAAGGAACCAGCAAGTCTAGCAGACATGCAAGCTCTGCCCCAGCTTCTCTCCCAACACTCAGCTTTTCTCCCAATATGCCCGTCTTCTCTTTTTTGTAAAAACTGCCACAGCTATCATTATTACTAGCATAAGGTGGCTTCTTTTTAAAATTAATTGAGCAAGGCAATTGCAGGCTGTGCAGCCCTTAATTGCCAGTTGGTGATCCAGCTTCATTTTCCTTAGCCCTTATTCAAAATGGAGTCACTCTGGTTTGAATGCTTCCTATTTATCTCCCCTTTCCCTTTTACAAGAGGACCCTTAATCCTAGGGGTTGCAAGAAGGATGAAGGTCCATCTTCTGTAACTTCTTCATGCTGAACAGAGGCAATGATACTCCTGCCTACCTATTAGGGTCTCTTGTATTCAGGGTAGAGAGGAGTTCAGTCAGAAAGCATTGGTCCATTAAGTATCTATAGGTAAAACCCTGGCACTCCAGCAGTTTCTCAGCATGGCTTGTATGAGGGGAACCCGGTCCATGGTTGGGATCCATGGGTCCTTCCAGTCTCCTATTCCATGGTTGCACACATCTTGAGGGCACCTACAGTTTGTTCATCTCCTGCAAAAAACGCAAGCATACCCTCACCCCCACGTTAGTAAATCTACTGAAACAGAAGCAAAACCTTTTGTGGCTGTAGCCGGGAGGCATACCATTGCTGAGCATTTGTAACTCAGCTTCTGCCTCTTTGGTTAATTACTGCAGGGCAAAACTTACCGTTGATAACGAGAAGCAGGCCCCCTTCTAACAAGGCACAGAGAAAGCAAATCGAGGCTTAAAAGCAATCCTTAAACCTTCAATTTGCACTGTATAGTGGGTCCACTAGATGCCGTGGTTCATGATAGATCTTCAGATGTTGGGTGGGCACCCACACAGGCACCTGGTTGTCATCTGGAGCGACCCAAGCAAATTCTCTTCCCCATAAAATTATCTTTCCTTTTTCCCAGCTCTTTGTACGTGCATCCCTCCACCATATATCTCGTCCAGCCTCTTTCTTTCCCTTTTGTCCTGTCAGGTGTTGTTCAGCTGCAGTCGTGGGTTGATCTTTTTGTAAATTTAAAAAATTTAATGTTAATAAAGCTAAATGCAATTGCATATGTGATGTCTTATATTCCTGGTCCCCTCCCTTTTGCTTCTGTATTTGAGTTTTGTGGTTTTTTTGTGTTTTTTTTTTTGAGAGGTAGTCTCGCTCTGTCACCCAGGCGCGATCTCAGCTCACTGCAACCTCCACTTCCCGGGTTCACGCCATTCTCCTGCCTCAGCCTCCCAAGTAGCTGAGACAACAGGTGCCTGCCACCACGCCTGGCTAATTTTTTTGTATTTTTAGTGGAGACGGGGTTTCACTGTGTTAGCCAGGATGGTCTCAATCTCCTGACCTCATGATCTGCCCACCTCGCCTTCCAAAGTGCTGGGATTACAGGTGTGAGCCACCGCGCCCAGCCTTGTATTTTAGTTTTTAAAGTACAATTAATTCTTTCCACTATTGCTTGTCCTTGTGAGTTATATGGAATACCCATAGTATGGGTAATACTCCATTGCTGAAAAAATGTAGCCATGGCTTTACTACAGTATCCTGGGCTGTTACCAGTTTTGATTTCTTCTGGGATTCCCATAACTGAAAAGCAAGATAAAAGATGTCTTTTAACATGAGCTGTAGCTTCCCCTGTTTGACATGTGGCCCAGATAAAATGTGAATAGGTATATACCGAAACATGAACAAAGGACAGTTTTCCAAAAGCAGGAATATGTGTTACACCCATCTGCCAGATGGAATTTGGAGATAAACCTCTAGGGTTAACTCCTGGTCCTTGATGTGGCAGATGGCACATCTGACTTGGCAGGCAGAACTGTGTTGCACAATTTCTTTAGCTTGTTTCCATGATAGATCATATCTTTTTCTAAGGCCTGCGGCATTAAGATGGGTTAAAGAATGAAATGTTTGTGCATCAGCAAAGGCTACAGACACCAATGCATCCGCCCTTTGATTAAGTTTAGTTAAAGGGTTCAAGAGGTTAGTATGTGCTCCCATATGAGTGATATAGAAAAGTGAAAGCCTTTGTTGTATTGCTTGCTGTAAAGAATGAAATAAAAAATTAAGGTGTTCATCAGTCACATTTCAAATTAAGGCACATTCAATCCAGTATTTTGGGTCATTGTTGGGGAGGGCAGCCGTGGTTGTAGCATGCCCATAGGTTGAATCACAGCATTAACGGCCCTTAAATCTGTTAACATTCTCCATTTACTGGATTTTTTCTTAATAACAAATACAGGAGAATTCCAAGGGGAGAAAGACTCTACATGTCTCTTTTGCAATTGTTCCTGCACTCGTTCTTTTAGTTCTTTTAAAGCCTCCAGTTTTTCCCGTTTCAGCAGCCATTGCGCCACCCAAACCAGTTTGGCAGTTAGCCAAACAAGAGGAATGGGAGCCGGAGGCTCGACAATGGCCACTCCTAAAAATGACACCCCAATCCAGTCTGACATATTTGCTCTTTTAATTCTGAAGATTCTGATTGGCGATTTATCGTTTTCTAGTCCTTTTCCCGGGCGATATCCCATATTTTTCATCATTTGTCTACTATTATTACTATATTGATCCATAGGAATAGCTATTTCAGCATCCCATTGTTGCAATAAGTCTCTACCCCATACATTGACAGGAACAGATGTAATGATAGGCTGAATTGTCCCTGCCTGACCATACGGCCCTTGACATGGTAAAATCAAAGAACTTTGAAAAACTTCTGAGGCAGCGCCTACTCCAACAATACCAATGGATGCCCTTTGCTTAGGCCAGTGCCGGGGCCATTGATTTATAGCAATAATAGAGACATTAGCTCCAGTATCTACTAGTCCTTCAAAATCTTTTCCCTGAATAGTTACTGTGCAAATAGGTCTTTTGTCAGACACTTGATTAACCCAATACACAGCCTTTCCTGCTGGATTAGTATTACCAAAGCCTCCTGTTCTTTTCACTGAGCTGCTTTCTAGCTTTATGTAAGGTAACAGCAACGACTGAGCAATTCTTTCTCCTGGGGAGGCAGACCACGGAGTTGAGGAACTAATAACTAATTTAATTTCTCTGATATAATCAATTATTCCCGTATGTACAGTAACACTTTTTAAATTTAGACTAGATCTTCCAAGTAATAGACTGACTGTTCCTGAGGGTAAGGGTCCCCTAACTCCCGTGGGGACCTTCTTTGGTGGTTCCCCAGGAAGTAAGGAGATGGGAATTGTGCTGTAGAGGTCTATGGCAGCACTGCCTGCTGAGGCAGGGGACAATTGTACATTTGTAAGGGCACTGGCTGTGCCAGGTATAACTCGGTTTGTTGAGGGGCTCGAGGCGGGCCCCTCTTTTCGTTTCCTGAAAGAGGTTGTCCATCTTCGCTAAATTTAGAATGACACTGATTTGTGTGATTGCCTTTCTTACACCGGGGACATATACCAGGACTTTTCTGTTGATGACAGCAGTAGTTTTTGCCTTTTGATTTCCTTTTCTACATTCCTTTCTTGTGTGTCCAAATTGCCCACAATTAAAGCAAGAGCCTGAGAAACAGGGCATACTCCCTCCTACTCTTAATCCAGCCATAGCCTGAGCTAAAAGAGTAGCCTTATGTAAGTTACCTCCAATACCATCACAAGCCTTAATATATACAGCTAAATGAGCCTTCCCTCTCAGAGGTCTAATAGCAGTTTGACACTCTGCATTAGCATCATATGCAAAGCTGTATTACAACATCCTGATCCGTTTTATCAGTTATGGCTTTATACACAGCCTCTTGGAGCCAAGCAATAAAATCAATATATGGTTCTTTAGGTCCTTGTCAGACAGAACTGAAAGAAGAATATTTTTCCTTTGTAACATTTATCCTTTCCCATGCCCACAAGCACACAAAGTGCAGCTGAACAATGGCAACATCCTCCATTACTGCTTGATTCTCTAATCGACCCCAATTAGGGCCAAATCCCCTGAACTGTTCAAAGGAAACAGGCACAGGTGGCTATGCTTCTATGTTTTCCTTTGCCTAAGTTTGAGCTTCATCAACCCAATAGGTTTTAAACTGCGAGTACTGAGAGTGAGAACAGATTTTGTCAAGGTATCCCAATCATACGGTATTAACCTATTATCAAGAGCCATATTTTTAAATAAAGTTTGCACAAAAGGAGGGTTCGGTCCGTATTAATGGCTTGCTTAAATTCCTTCAGTAACTTAAAAGGAAAAGCGGCCCAATTAGTTATATTCTGTCCTCCTTGCTGGATTATAGTAATGGGAAATTGCCATGCTTCAAGGTCTCCCTTGGCTCTAGCTTTTTGAATAGAATTTTGTATAGCACCACCAATTGCTCCAGGTTTTAATGTTGCAACTACAGGAGCAGTAGTAAGTTTTTCAGCTAATTTATTTTCTCGCCCATTAAGCGGTGAGAGAGGAGGTGGCCATTCATTTAATTCAGCAGGTGGAGCCAACGGGCTAGTAAAACATACTTTTTTTAGTTTTCCTTTCTTTTCTTTAATCTCCGGTAGCTGTTCCTCATACCCAGAATCTGAAGTTAGTTTTTTACACTCATCCTCCTCTTCCTCATCTGAATCTGCCTCATCGTCTGTTTGAAATGGCTCAAGAGCTGTCTTTATTAGCACCCACGCTGACCAAATGGAAACTGGAATTTCTGCTCCCTCTTTATACGCCTTTTTGTTTTTGTTTTTGTTTTGAGACAGAGTCTCCCTCCATCGTCCAGGCTGGAGTGCAGTGGCATGATCTCGGCTCGCTGCAAGCTCCGCCTCCTTGGTTCATGCCATTCTCTTGCCTCAGGCTCCCGAGTAGCTGGGACTACAGGCGCCTGCCACCACACCTGGCTAATTTTTTTGTAGTTTTTAGTAGAGACAGGGTTTCACTGTGTTAGCCAGGAGGGTCTTGATCTCCTGCCCTTGTGATCCGCCCGCCTCAGCCTCCCAAAGTGCTGGGATTACAGGGGTGAGCCACCGCGCCCGGCCCTTTATATGCCTTTTTAAAATCTCTTCCAATTTTCTCCCATTCATCCAACTCCATAGTCCCTTGTTCAGGAAACCATGGGCAAAATTGCTTTACTGCACTAAAGAGTGATAACAAATTCTGAGTACTAACTTTCACTCCCCCTGTTCGTAATAAATGCCTTAAGAAATTTAAATAAGCAGAACGTCTGCTTTCACTTTGTCCCATTGTTACCTTGGTTCTTCCCAGTGTTCAGCTTTCCCGCTAAGCTTCTTTCAGACGTCCTCAGGTGTCCTTTGACGATGTGTCCTCCGCTTTCACATGCTCTAGCGTTCCTTCACCGGGGTCTTTGTCGCCCCATGTTGGGCAGCCAGGAATGTTGGGGTAATCAGACCCAACACCAGGTCGTCGGGGCGACAATGTCGGCGGAGTCAAAGGATTGAGAAAAAATTTGGGAGAGAGAAGTGGGACCAGGGGCCATTGCGATTGTGGAGGCTGCAAAGGCCCCAAGCTCTGGGAGCCCACGCTATTTATTGGTAATCCAACAAAGAAACAGGTGGTGAGGATGTGGGGGTTGAAGGGAAACATTGTATCAAGTGAATGAGAAACATGTGACTGCTTGAGGTAATAGGAGTACTAGAAGCAAGGAGCCAGCAAGTCTAGCAGACATGCAAGCCCTGCCTCAGCTTCTCTCCAACACTCAGCTTTTCTCCCAACAACTGCCTAGACAGAGCATATTTATCAAGACAGGGGAATTGCAATAGAGAAAGATTAATTCATGCAGAGCCGGCTGTGCTGGAGACCAGAGTTTTCTTATTACTCTAATCAGTCTCCCCAAGCATTCGGGAAGCAGAGTTTTTAAGGATAACTTGGTGGGTTGGGGGAAGTCAGTGAGCCAGGAGTGCTGATTGGTCAGGGATGAAAACATATGGAGTTCAAGCTGTCTTCTTGCACTGAGTCAGTTCCTGGGTGAGGGCCACAAAATCAGATGAGCCAGTTTATTGATCTGGGTGGTACCGGCTGATCCATCAATTGCAGGGTCTGCAAAATGTCTCAAGCACTGATATTAGAAGCAGTTGAGGGAGGGTCAGAACTCAGTAGCCTCTAGCTGCACGACTCCTAAATTATAGTTTCTAATCTTGTGGCTAGCACTGGTCCTACAAAGGCAATCTAGGCCCCCGGCAAGAAGGAGGTGTGCTTTGGGAAAGGGCTGTCTGTCATCGTCTTTGTTTTAAACTATAAACTAAGTTTCTCCCAAAGTTAGTTCAGCCTATGCCCAGGAATGAACAGGGACAGCTCAGAGGTTAGAAGCAAGATAGAGTTGATTAGGTTAGATCTCTTTCACTGTCTCAGTCATAATTTTGCAAAGGCAGTTTCAATGCTAGACTATGAACTACTGCCAGGCTACGAGCTACTATATGAGACATTGGCTATTAGCTACTGTTTTCATACATATCAGGAATAGACTAGGGGAAAAGTATCATTCACGATAGTAATGAACATCAATTTTACAATTTTACTCAGGAATTTTTTTTTTTTTTTAATAGGGTCGCACTCCAACACCCAGGTTGGAGTGCAGTGGTGCATTCTCAGCTCACTGCAGCCTGAACTTCCTGGGCTCAGGTGATCCACCCACCTCAGACTCCTGAGTAGCTGGGACTACAGGTGCATACCACCATGCCTGGGTAATTTTTTTTTTTTTTTTTTTTTGAGACAGAGTCTCACTCTGTCGCCCAGGCTTGAATACAGTGGCACGATCTCGGCTCACTGCAAGCTCCACCTCCCAGGTTCACACCATTCTCCTGCCTCAGCCCCTCAAGTATCTGGGACTACAGGCACCCGCCACCATGCCCAGCTAATTTTTGGTATTTTTAGTAGAGATGGGGTTTCACTGTGTTAGCCAGGATGGTCTTGATCTCCTGACCTTGCGATCCGCCCACCTCGACCTCCCAAAGTGCTGGGATTACAGGCGTGAGCCACCGTGCCCGGCCATGCCTGGGTAATTTTTATACTTTTTATAGAGATAGGGTTTTGCCATGTTGCCCAGGTTGGTCTTGAACCCCTGGACTCAAACCATCCTCTAGTCTCGACCTCCCAAAATGTTGGCCTTACAGGCATGAACCACTGCACCCAACTATTCAGGAATAATATTTACAGAAAAATTTAAAAATGTGTAAGACCTATTTCAGAGAAAAAAAAAATGCAAAAAGTTTAAATAGCTGGGCGTGGTGACTCACACCTGTAATCCCAGCACTTTGGGAGCCTGAGGTGGGAGGATCGTTTGAGCCCAGAAGTTCAAGACTAGCCTGGGCAACATAGTGAAACCTCATCTCTAATTTAAAAAAATGAAGCCAGGCATGGTGGCTCACATCTGTATTCCTAGCGCTTTGGGAGGCCAAGGCAGGTGGATCACTTGAGGTCAGGAGTTTGAGACTATCCTGGCCAACATGGTGAAACTACAAAAATTAGCTGCGCATGGCAGCACGCGCCTATGATCCCAGCTACTTGGGACACTGAAGCAGGAGAATCTCTCAAGTCTGGCAGGCAGAGGTTGCAGTGAGCCGAGATGGTACCACTGCACTCCAGCCTGGGCAACAGAGTAAGACTCAATCTCAAAATAAATAAAAAATAATAAAAATGTTTTAAAAGTTTAAACAAATGATGGCATTAACAATGTTAATAGTAAACATTTATGGGCTGGGCACGGTGGCTCAAGTCTATAATCCCAACACAGGGAAGCAGAGGTGGGTGGATTGCTTGAGGTCAGGAGTTCAACACAAGCCTGGTCAACATGCCAAAACCCTGTCACTACTAAAAATACAAAAATTAGCCAGCCGTGGTGGTGTATTCCTGTAATCCAAGCTACTCAGGGTGGCTGAGACAAGAGAATTACTTTAACCTGGGAGGCAAAGGTTGCAGTAAGCCGAGATTGTGCCACTGCACTTCAGTCTGGGTAACAGTGAGACCTTGTGTAAAAAATAAAAATTAAAAAAAAATTTATAGAAGGCTTACTATGCCATAGGCACAATTTTAAGCACTTTGTATGTTTGACTTTATTTAATCAACAATCCTATGGACTAATACCATAGTATTTCTCATTTTACAGGAAATAGGCACAAAGCAGTTAAGTAACTGGCCTGAGATTTCATCTTCATTGCTGTAAAGTTTGAATATTATGTAATTTTTCCCCAGCTGACTTTTATAAAACTCAACTTTGATTAAGATCCCCAAAGAGGCCAGGCATGGTGGCTCACACCTGTAATCCCACACTTTGGGAGGCCAAGGTGAGCAGATCACCTGAGGTCAGGAGTTTGAGACCAGCCTGACCAACATGGTGAAACACTGCCTCTACTAAAAATCCAAAAATTAGCCGGGCATGATGGTGGGCGCCTGTAATCCCAGCTACTCCAGAGGCCGAGGCAGGAGAATTGCTTGAACCCGGGAGGCGGAGGTTGCAGTGAGCCAAGATTGTGCCACTGCACTCCAGCCTGGGTGACAGAGCAAAACCCTATGGGAAAAAAAAAAAAAAATCTTCAAAGAAAGAAAGTTCACAGATGTAAACAATTCATATTTTGTATAAGCACATATGTACATATAAAAAATCTGAAAAATCTGAAAGAATGTACATCAAAGTATTTGAGGTGATCTCTGTTTGCTTCTCTATATTTTTCTTTTTTTTTTTTTTTTTTGAGATGTAGCCTCCCTCAGTCACCCAGGCTGGAGCTCAGTGGCTCGATCTCAGCTCACTGCAGCCTCTGCCTCCCGGGTTCCAAGGATTCTCCTGCCTCAGCCTCCTGAGTAGCTAGAATTACAGGTGCCTGCCACCACACCCCGCTAATTATTATTATTATTTTTTTTTTTTGAGACGGAGTCTCGCTCTGTCGCCCAGGCTGGAGTGCAGGGGCCGGATCTCAGCTCGCTGCAAGCTCCGACTCCCGGGTTTACGCCATTCTCCTGCCTCAGCCTCCCGAGTAGCTGGGACTACAGGCGCCCGCCACCTCGCCCAGCTAGTTTTTTTGTACTTTTTTGTAGAGACGGGGTTTCACCGTGTTAGCCAGGATGGTCTCGATCTCCTGACCTCGTGATCCGCCAGTCTCGGCCTCCCAAAGTGCTGGGATTACAGGCTTGAGCCACCGCGCCCGGCCACCCGGCTAATTTTTGTATTTTTAGTAGAGACGGGGTTTCACCACGTTGACCAGGCTGGTTTCTAACTCTTGACCTCAGGTGATCCGCCTGCCTTAGCCTCCCAAAGTGCTGGGATTACAGACATGATCCACCATGCCCAGTCTGCTTCTCTATAATTTTCTTTAAGAAATAACGACAACAACAACAAAAAACAGAACCATAGCTTACAATTCTTTATATTTTTCTTTCTTTTTTTTGAGATGGAGAGTGCAATGGCGCCATCTGGGCTGACTACAACCTCTGCCTCCCAGGTTCAAGCGATTTCCTGCCTCAGCCTCCCAAGTACCTGGGATTACAGCCTGCGCCACTACATCTTGCTAATTTTGTATTTTTAGTAGGGACGGTGTTTCACCATGTTAGCCAGGTTGGTCTCTTAACTTCTGATCTCAGGTGATCCACCCACTTCAGCCTCCCAAAGTGCTGGGACTACAGATGTGAGCCACCACGACCCCAGGCTTTTTTTTTTTTTTTTTTTTGAGACAGAGTCTCACTCCTCACCCAGACTGGAATTCAGTGGCCGCGAGATCTTAGCTCACTGCAACTCCGCCTCCCAGGTTCAAGCAAGCAATTCTCCTGCCTCAGCCTCCCAAGTAGCTGGGATTATAGGTGCCCGCCACCACGTCCAGCTAATTTTTGTATTTTTTTAGCAGAGACAGGGTTTTGCCATGTTGGCCAGGCTGGAATTGAACTGACTTCAAGTGATCCGCCTGCCTAGGTCTCCCAAAATGCTGGGATTACAGGTGTGAGCCACTGCGCCTGGCTTTTGTTGTTGTTGTTGTTTGTTTGTTTTTGTTGTTTGTGTGTGTGTGTGTGAGAGAGAGATGGAGTTTCGGTCTTGTTGCCCAGGCTGGAGTGCAATGGTGCGATCTCAGCTCACTGCCACCTCCACTTCCTGGGTTCAAGCGACTCTCCTGCCTCAGCCTCCTGAGTAGCTGCGATTACAGACATGCGTCACCACGCACAGCTAATTTTTAGTAGAGACAGGGTTTCTCCATGTTGGTCTGGCTGGTCTCGAACTCCCGACCTCAGGTGATCCGCCCGCCTCGGCCTCCCAAAGTGCTGGGATTACAGGCATGAGCCACTGTGCCCAGCCATGTTTGTTTTTTAATAACTGAGTCTCACTGCATTGCCCAGGCTAGACTGGAGTGCAGTAGCACAATCACAGCTTGCTGCAACCTCAAACTCCTGGATTCAAGTGATCCTCCCACCTCAGCCCCACAAGTAGCTGGGATTACAGGTGTGTGCCAGCACACCCAGCCAATTGTTCAATTTTTAGTAAAGTCAAGGTCTCACTTTGTTGCCCAGGATGGTCTCAAACTCCTGGGCTCAACCAGAGTTTTACATCCAGCAGAAATACCCCTATAATGAGTTAAGAAAGCCGGGTGCAGTGGCTCAGGCCTGTAATCCCAACACTTTCGGAGGCTGAGGTGGGTGGCTCGCCTGAGGTCTGGAGTTTGAGACCAGCCTGGCCAACATGGTGAAACCCAATCTCTACTGAAAATACAAAAAATTACGTGGGCATGGTGGTGAGCACCTATAACCCTAGCAACTTGGGAGGCTGAGGCAGAAGAATCACTTGAACCTGGGAGGCGGAGGTTGCAGTGAGGCAAGATTGCGCCATTGGACTACAGTATGGGCAACAAGAGTGAAACTCCATCCAAAAAAAAAAAAAAAATGAGTTCAGAAATGTGAGTCATCATTTTACAAAGTGGGAAAAGGAAGATTGAGGAAAAGGCAGGTAAAGGTAAGGGGAATCTCTCAGACCTCAGTCACCTTTTCAGGGAGATTGGTGTTTTTTTTTGTTTTTTTTTTTTTGAGACGGAGTCTCGCTCTGTTGCCCAGGCTGGAGTGCAGTGGCCAGATCTCAGCTCACTACAAGCTCCGCCTCCCGGGTTCATGCCATTCTCCTGCCTCAGCCTCCCGAGTAGCTGGGACTACAGGCGCCCGCCACCTCACCCGGCTAGTTTTTTGTATTTTATAGTAGAGACGGGGTTTCACCGGGTTAGCCAGGATGGTCTCGATCTCATGACCTTGTGATCCGCCCGTCTCGGCCTCCCAAAGTGCTGGGATTACAGGCTTGAGCCACCGCGCCCGGCCGGAGATTGGTTTAAAAACAGATATATGTTTAAGTTGAGGCTCAGGAAACTGGTTGCCTTAGGGTGACTGGCATGGAGTTGGGGCACCATGGCATGTTCACTTTTCCCTCAATTTTTCTTCTCTCCCCCTCCTGCAGCTCCCTGATCACTAGCACAGAGGACCCAGCGCTGAGATTGTCTAAAGCCATAGGATAGTCATGGAGAATTCACCATTACCATTGCCAGAAAGAGCAATATATGGCTCTGTTCTTTTCTTAAACTCCCAGTTTGGCTTCATGCCTTGTCTACTATGGACTTTAGTTCCTGAATCTTGGCTAAATTCTTAGGCTTAAATTATTGGCCTCAAAAATATTGGGCAGTTGTATAACTTGTCTAACTCCTTAGTACTATAGTAACCAGTTATATACTCTTTTTTGGAACTAAAATAATGAGTATCTGTCTCCCCACTCAACTGCATTCGTAAAATCACACACAACTATTCCAAAAAAATAACAGCAGAAAAAAATACTAAGAAGCCATACCAGCATTAACACATACTCCTATTAATGAAGTAAACCTAATGTTCTTTTTGGCAACCAAAGAACTTTAGACCAAAAACTGAATTGTATATAGATATACTAACACCAAACATTTATATGTTTTTGCCATTATAATTGTGACCATAATTATTTTTAATTATCTTAATATCTCCTATTAAGATGTATTAAAATGTAAAATAAAATATACATCTAACTTTAAGTTCCATTATTATTGTAAATGTTCTCAAATATTAGTTACTAATGGACAGAATTTTACAATACTTCCTGAATATTTAAAAAAAAAAAAAGCCGGGCATGTTGACTCACGCCTGTAACTCCAGCACTTTGGGAAGCCGAAGTGCGTGGATCACCTGGGTCAGGAGTTCAAGACCACCCTGGCCAACATGGTGAAACCCCAACTGTACTGAAAATACAAAAATTAACTGGGCATGGTGGTGCATGCCTGTAGTCCAAGCTACTTGGGAGGCTGAGGCAGAAGAATCAATGGAACCCGGGAGGTGGAAGTTGCAGTGAGCTGAGGTCGCACTATTGCACTCCAGCCTGGGTAACAAAATTGAAACTCCGTCTCAATAATAATAATAATAATAATAATAATAATAATGATAATTAAAAACAACAACAGGCCGGTGTGGTGGCTCACACCTGTAATGCCAGCACTTTGGGAGGCCGAGGCGGGCTGATCATGAGGTCAGGAGATCAAGACCATCCTGGCTAACACAGTGAAACCCGTCTCTACTAAAAAATACAAAAAATTAGCCAGGCATGGTGGCGGGTACCTGTAGTCCCAGCTATTCAGGAGGCTGAGGCAGGAGAATGGCATGAATCCAGGAGGTGGAGCTTGCAGTGAGCCGAGATCTCACCACTGCACTCTAGCCTGGGCGACAGAGCGAGACTCTGTCTCAAATAAATAAAAAAATAAAAAATAAAGTAAAATAAAATAAAAACAACAACAACTAGCTCTTTCTGCCATTTTATCGTGCCACCATAATGGTGCACATAAATGTCCTGGTGGATGTTCTCAAGAGCATCAACAATGCTGAAGAGAGAGCCAAAGGCCAGGTTCTTATTAGGCTGTGCTCCCAAGACAACATCTGGTTTCGCACTCTGATGATGAAGCATGTTCAAATGTTCACATTTGAACATTGGCAAATTTGAGGTCATCGATGATCACAGAGCTGGGAAAATTGTTGAGAACCTCTCAGGCAAGGTTACACAAGTGTGGAGTGATCAGGCCCAGATTCGACATACAACTCAAAGATCTAGAAAAACGGCAGAATAATCTCTTCCCTTCCCCTCAGTTTGGTTTCATTGTACTGACAACTTCACCTGACATCATGGGCCATGAAGAAGGAAAATAAAAACATGCAGCAGGTAAAATCCTGGGATTCTTTTTCTAGGGATGTAATACACATGTACAAATAAAATGCTTCAATGGACAAACAAAACAAAACAAAGCAACTGTTCAGGCCAACTTATTTGCTGGAAGTTCTCCAAGTACCGTAGAGGCAGCATGTACCAGCGTCAAGGCCTCTGCTGTAGGACACCACCACCTCACTAGTCTATTCCCTTTGCCACCGGTCAGCTCCACTTCTTCATATAAATAGGCCTTGACTGGCTGATTGGAACCCAGAACCCAGTCTTTTTACCCCAAACCTAGTAGCATAGGGCTGGAAGTAAGATATAATAAGAATGGGACATAGCACCTCCTTCATTTTTTTTTTTTGAGCCGGAGTCTGGGAACAAGCCTTGTCTGGGAACACTCTTTCAGCCTCATGTCAATTTCTATTGCACTGAGAGCCCAAGGACACGTGATCAGTAACAGAAGGCTTTAACCTTTAAAAAATCTAATCACAGTAACCTTATTACACTTAAATTAACAGTTATTCTTTTTTTTTTTTTTGAGACGGAGTCTTGCTCTGTGCCCCAGGCTGGAGTGCAGTGGCGCGATCTCGGCTCACTGCAAGCTCCGCCCCCCTGGGTTCACGCCATTCTCCTGCCTCAGCCTCCCGAGTAGCTGGGACTACAGGCGCCCGCCACCTCGCCCGGCTAATTTTCTTGTATTTTTAGTAGAGACGGGATTTCACCGTGTTAGCCAGGATGGTCTTGATCTCCTGACCTCGTGATCCGCCCGTCTCGGCCTCCCAAAGTGCTGGGATTACAGGCTTGAGCCACCGCGCCCGGCCAACAGTTATTCTTAATATCATCAAATATCCAATCAGTGTTCAAATTTTCCTGTTGTTTTTGTTTGAGAGAGGGTCTTGCCTTGGGCTCCTAAAGTGCTGGGATTACAGGCTTGAGCCACCTCATCCAGTTTTTTTGTTTGTTTTGTTTTGTTTTTTTCTTTTTTTAGACAAGGTCTTGCTCTGTCACCCAGGGTGGTGTGATTGTAACCGCCCAATAGGTTCACCTTGCCCACTGCCTACACAGAGCCCATTTATCAAGACAGGGGAACTGCAATAGAGAAAGAGTAATTCACACAGAGTGGGCTGTGTGGGAGACCGGAGTTTTATTACTCAGATCAATCTCCCGAAGCATTCAGAGATCAGAGTTTTTAAGGACAACTTGGTGGGAGGGGGGAAGCCAGTGAGCCAGGAGTGCTGATTGGTCAGGTCAGAGATGAAATCATAGGGAGTCAAAGCTGTCTTCTTGTGCTGAGTCAATTCCTGGGTGGGGAAGTGACTCACCAAGATCAGGTGAGCCAGTTTATTGATCTGGGTGGTACCAGCTGATCCATCAAGTGCAGGATCTGCAAAATATCTGTGAAATACCTCCCTGGTCTTAGGTTTTACAGTAGTGTTTTTATCCCCAGAAGCAATCTGGGGGAGAGTCAGAGTCTTGTAGCCTCCAGCTGCATGATTCCTAAACCGTAATTTCTAATCCTGTGGCTAATTTGTTAGTCCTGCAAAGGCAATCTAAATCCCCAGAGTTTGTTCTGGGAAAGGGCTGTTGTTTCAAACTATGAACAAGTGATCCTTCCACCTCATCCTCCCAAAGTGCTGGGATTATAGGCAGTAAGAAGAAATAAGGGATTAAAAACAAAAGACAAGGCCGGGCGTGGTAGCTCACGCCTGTAATCCCTGCACTTTGGGAGGCTGAGGCGGGCAGATCACAAGGTCAGGAGTTCCAGAGCAGCCTGGCCAACATGGTGAAACCCCGCCTCTACTAAAAATACAAAAATTAGCCGGGTGTGGTGGTGCATGCCTGTAGTCTCAGCTACTCGGGAGGCTGAGGCAGGTGAATTGCTTGAACCGGGGAGGCGGAGGTTGCAGTGAGCAGAGATTGTGCCATTGCACTCCAGCCTGGACGACAGAGCAAGACTACGTCTCAAAAAGCAAATAAATTAAAAATAAAAAACAAAAGACAAAATTCTCTGTTTATTCATGTGCTGTGTATTGACTGAACTACCAGATATTGAGGCTTCTCTGCTTATTAGCTGCATGATGTTGGGCAAGTCAAGTTCCATGTGAGCCTGGCAAGTCAGGCCTGGGGAGTCCAACAGAAACTTTGAGTCTCTATTACAGAGCAAGACATTGTCTCAAGAAACAAAATGAAACAAAAAAGAGTATTGGTATGTGGGGAGTTTGGCTCCTGTAGAAAGGGTAGTCTGGAGACCTGTTAGAGGAGTTAACATTGGACCTGAGACCTGAGGATGAACAGAAGCCATATTGAAAGAACTGAGAAAATAACTCAAAGAGGTGGATGGGCACGGTGGCTCACGCCTGTAATCCCAGCACTTTGGAGGCTTGAGGCAGGTGGATCACGAGGTCAGAGTTCAAGACCAGCCTGGTCAACATGGTGGAACCCCATCTCTACTAAAAATACAAAAATTAGCCAGGCGTGGTGGCTCGCGCCTGTAATCCCAGCTACTCAGGAGGCTGAGGCAAGATAATCGCTTGAACCCAGGAGGCGGAGGTTGCAGTGCGCCCAGATTATGCCACTGCACTCCAGCCTGGGTGACAGAGCAAGACTCTGTCTCAAAAAGAAAAAAATAAAAAATAAAAAATTAGCTGGGCGTGGTGGCGTGCTCCTGTAATCCCAGCCACTCGGGAGGCTGAGGCAGGAGAACTGCTTGAACCCAGAAGGCGGGGGTTGCAGTGAGCCGAGATCGCGCCACTGCACTACTCCAGCGGTGTGGCGACAAGAGAAAGATTCTGTCTCAAAAACAAACAAAAACTCGCGGAGGAAACAGCCAGTGCAAGGGCCCTGAGGCAGGAAGTTCTGTTTTCTGAGGAACAGAAAGAGACCGTGTTTCTGTTGTGAGGAGAGTAGTGCTAAGACAATGTTGAAGGGGCAGTCAGGATAGAATGAGGAGGTAGAAATTCAACCGAAACGGGAAGCCACTGAAAGGTCTTGGAGGGGGAGGAGGATTGCAGAGGGGTCGCGGGAGAGACCAGGGAGCAGTTGGAGGTGTTTTCAGTGATTCAGATGAGAGACAATGGGGCTTGGACTGGGCTGGAGCTGTGGAGATGGAGAAAAGCGGGCAAATTCAACGGCTCAGGAATGGATTAACTGCGAAGGTTGAAGAAAAGGAATGAGGTGACCTTGGGGTTCATGCCTGGGTGATGAGGCGCTTTAGAGGTGCCTTTATTCAGATTTGAGTCTGGAGTCGGGTCTGAGGGGTGGGGCTCGTTCAAGCGAAGCCTGGGTGGAGACAGAAGGAATTGGGCTCAGTCGGGAGGCAGCGATGGAAGTCAGCAATTGCTTAGGGCAGAATGCGATTTCCGGGGAGGAGGCGAGGGTATGTAGACAGAGGGGGTTGGACACACCAGGAGGGGAGGAGCCAGCCGAGAGATCCTGAGTCCCCTCAGTCCTTACTCCATCCTCACTTTGTTCGCTCCTCAGTAGTCCAGGCGGATTCCTCTTTCGCCAGGTAAGGCTCGCGCGGGTGTTTGGGGCCCGGGGTGCCCCGGGTAAGGCTGATCCAGGCGCGTGGGATCCAGGGCGCCCTGGGTAAGGCTGGTCCAGGCGCGTGGGGTCCGGGGTGCCCCAGGTAAGACTGGTCCAGGCGCGTGGGATCCAGGGCGCCCCGGGTAAAGCTGGTCCAGGCGCGTGGGCTCGGGGGTGCCCCGGGTAAGGCCGGTTCAGGCGCGAGGGGCCCGAGGTGCCCCAGGCAGGGCTGATCCGGGTGCGTGGGTCCAGGGGTGCCCCGGGTAAGGCTGGCCCGGATGCGTGGGGCCCGGGGTAGGGCAGGCAGTTGGCCGCCCTCACTTTACTCCCTGCTCTTTCCCTTAAGTTCCGTGGCGAAGTGAGGAAAAAAGTATCCTAAGACTTCTTTACCCCCAAATTGGAAACATTAAAGTAGTTCTGTGAAGAAAAATGAAGTCAAGAAAATGAGGTGGTGTTTGACAAGTCCTAGCTTTAAAAAAAAGGATGGAGGGGGCGGAAGCGGTGGCTCACGCCTGTAATCCCAGCACTTTGGGAGGCCGAGGCGGGCGGCGGTCGGGAGTTCGAGACCAGCCTAACCAACATGGAGAACCCCGTCTCTACTAAAGATACAAAATTAGCCGGGCGTGATGGCGCATGCCTTAATTCCAGCTACCCGGGAGACTGAGGGAAGAGAATCGCTTGACCCCAAGAGGCGGAGGTGGCACTGAGCCAAGATCGCGCCATTGCACTCCAGCCTGGGCAACAAGGGCGAAACTCCGTCTCAAAAAAAAAAAAAAAAAAAAAAGATGGAGAGCCGGGCGCAGTGGCTCACGCCTGTTATTCCAACACTTTGGGAGGCCGAGGCGGGCGAATCACGAGGTCAGGAGATCGAGACCATCCTGGCCAACATGGGGAAACCCCGTCTCTACTAAAAATAAAAAATTAGCCGGGTGTGCTGGCTCGCGCCTGTAACATTCCCAGCTACTCGGGAGGCTGAGGCAGGAGAATCGCTTTAACCGGGGAGGCGGAGGTTGCAGTGAGCCGAGATCGGGCCACTGCACTGCAGCCTGGGCAGCAGAGCGAAACTCCGTCTCAAAAAAAAAAAAAAGTGTTTCATTATGTAACTGGAAAAACTGATTTGGAAGTAATAACTTCTGCATTTTCTTCAATTTTCTCCAATTGTTAGGCAAATTTCATTCTTGTTCAAATTGCAAAAGGAAAGCGTGTCTTCCATAATGGACCCCCAACTCTCACAAAGAAGAAACCATTCTCTCCAGCCCCTCCCTGTCCTCCTCAGATTCACCTCTGGGTCCTCCCCTTCCCTGCAGCCCTCTCCCGACTTGCACCCCGGACTCTGCTAATGACTTGTGTGCCTTTTTAAGCAAACACATGCATAGAGAAGTGCTTTTTTTTCCTGTCTATAATATGAGGTGATTTTCTACATTAAATAAACCTTAAAATTTGGTGTTATGAACTTGAATTCTAGGCACCAAGGCACAGCTTCCAGTAGACCCAAGTCCTGCTTTGCAGAGAGTTCGTCTTCCCCGGGAAGGTACAGAGGTGGATGAACTGCTGAGACTTGGTAGGTAGTTTAGTGGATTAGGGGCAGGATTAGTGGCGGGTATGTGTGCCGGTGGGGTTTTTTGTTTTTTGTTTTTTGTTTTGAGACGGAGTCTCGCTCTGTCACCCAGGCTGGAGTCTGGAGTGCAGTGGCGTGTGGTCTAAGCTCACTGCAAGCTCTGCCTCCCGGGTTCATGCCATTCTCCTGCCTCAGCCTCCCGAGCAGCCGGGACTACAGGCGCCCGGCTAATTTTTGTATTTTTAGTAGAGACGGGGTTTCACCGTGTTAGCCAGGGTGGTCTCGATTTCCCGACCTCGTGATCTGCCCGTCTCCGCCTCCCAAAGTGCTGGAATTACAGGCGTGAGCCACCGCGCCCGGCCAACCGGTGGGGTATTTTATTTTTTGAGACGGAGTTTCGCTCTTGTCTCCCGGGCTGGAGTGCAATGGTGCCATCTCCGCTCACTGCAACCTCCGCCTCCTGGGTTCAAGCGATTCTCCTCCCTCAGCCTCCCAAGTAGCTGGGATTACAGGCGCCTGCCACTATGCCCGGCTAATTTTTGTGTTTTTAGTAGAGACGGGGTTTCACCATTTCAGCCAGTGTGGTCTCGAGCTCTTGACCTCAGGTGATCCTTCCATCTCCATCTCACCAAGTGATGGGATTACAGGCGTGAGCCACCACGCCTGGACTGGGGACGGGTATTTTAGAGTGAAACAGGGGAAGTGACCTTGGGTCTGATAAAGAAATGAGTCCTAACTATAGTGTGGGTTAGGACCCTTTGCAGTCTGGTGCTATTAGCAGAACCCACAGTTTCGTAATCACTAGAAACCACGTTTTATTTCACATAACAGTTGTTGCAAGTTTTGCACTCACTACTTAAGATTGAAGGGTAGGACCTGCGGGGTGGCTCACACCTGTAATCCCAGCATTTTGGGAGGTTGAGGAGGGCAGATCACTTAAGGTCTGGAGTTCGAGACCAGTCTGGCCAACATGGCGAAACCCCATCTCTACTAAAAAATACAAAAATTAGCCGGGCGTGGTGGCACGCTCCTGTAGTCCCAGCTACTTGGGAGGCTGAGGCAGGAGAATTGCTTGAACCTGGGAAGCGGGGGTTACAGTGAGCTGAGATTGTGCCACTGCACTCCAGCCTGGGTGACACTGAGACTCCATCTCAAAAACAAAACAAAACCCTGTAAATTACTTGAATGCCCACTGCTGAGGGAATTACTTACTGAACCAAAATATGTTCAATATGTTCAAAATACGGCATGTCACACATAGAAAAGTGAGGTGTGCACATGTAACTGGAAGATTACAAATGGCCTATTGAAAAAGAAAAATAATGTTAAAAGTATAAAGCTATTAAAAAAAAATTAAATGTCCCCTGACCTAAGGAAGGAGACATACCAACTAGAATTCGAAGTTGGCATTCTCCTTTATTGTCCTCCTATGCACCCATAAAAATCAGGCACTTTAGCTTGGTATGGTGGCATGCCTGTAATACCAGCTCCTTAGGATAAGACTGAGGTGAGAGGATCGCTTGGTCCCAGGAGTTTGTGACTGCAGCGAACAGTGATCATGCCACTGCTTGTCACGCTGGGTGAGAGTGAGACCTCAAAAAAAAAAAAAAAAAAGCAAAAACACAAAAGAAAAGTCACCTGTACATTGTGAGAGATACCACACCAAACTTTGGGTGGCCTCAGAGGTCAGATTATAGAGACTGAGGTGAGGGAATATTAATTTTTCTTATATAAAAGAAAGAAAAAATAAAAGAGAAGTCCATAATCCCCCAGCAAATTCAGAAAAACCCACACACCAACCCCCCAATAACAGGCTGCCAGTGTTGAAAAGGTAATTCACCACAAAGGAAATGCAAGCAGATAAACATATGAAAAGATGGCAGTCACAAGCCAAGGCAATGCAAATCAACAAGCTTTTTTCCATCCCTAAAATTAAAGGAAAAGTTTATTCTCCCTTCCAACCCCCAGTCCCTTGAGGGAAGTGCTAAACGTTTTTTGCCTTCCCAACCGGTGTTCTCCTATATTGCATACTTTTGGAGTAACCTCCTTAAAATATAAAGCAGAACTTGTGAGTACACTGATGAAAATCTCCCAAGTCTCCCTAATCACTTTCTTTTTCTTTTTTTTTTTTTCTCACAGGGTCTTGCTCTGCCTCCCAAGCTGGAGTGCAGTGATGCAATCCTAGCTCGCAGTAACCTTGAACTCCTGGGCTCAAGTAATCCCCCCACCTCAGCCCCCCAAGTAGCTCAGACTGCAGGCAGAAGCCAGGACGCCTGGTCCCTGAGCCCTTTTGATGGCTACCATCCAGCCCTGAGGCAAAATTTGCTAAATTTGTACCAGCCTCTGCTTTCTTCTTAATCAGGGATTCTGAACCCAGACTGCCTGGGTAGTGCCTGGCTAGAATTCAGAGTATGTGATATCTTGGATGTGAAAAAGGTCACGTGTATTTATTGTCATTAAACGCTAATTATAATTTAGCCTTCAGCATTTGAGGCCAGGAGCAGTAATGCTTGTAATCTCAGCACTTAGGGAGGCCTAGGCGGGTGGATCACCTGAGGTCAGGAGTTTGAAACCACCCTGGCCAACACGGTGAAACCCTGTCTCTACTAAAAATACAGAACTTAGCTGGGCATGCTGGCGTGTGCCTGTAGTCCTCAACCCAGGAGGCTGAGGTGGAAGAATCGCTTGAACCCGGGAGGTAGGGTTTGCGGTAAGCCGAGATTGTGCCACTGCACTCCAGCCTAGTCGACAGAGTGAGACTCTGTCTCAAAAAAAAGGAAAAAAAAAAGTAGCATTTGATACAGTTAATGACAAATAATAAATCCCACTGCACCGGGCTGTAATTTTCAGTTTTAAGCCAGGCATGGTGGTGTGTGCTTGTATTCCCAGCTACTCAGGAGGCTGAGAAAGGAGTTTGAGTGTAGCCTGGGCAACATGGCAAGACCCTGTCTCTTTTTAAAAAGTTAATTAATTTCCAGTTTCTCATTGCACCTATCATGTACTATAGAGTGACTCTTGGAAAACACATTACCCAAAAAAGGTAGTGTTACATAATAGGGCACCGGCCAGATTAATTACTGAAAAGGTCTAAAAATCCCCAGGGTCACTATGAATGTGACCAGAGTGGATATTTGCCCCTGCACTGGCTGTAATCAGGATGTTCAAACACTGGAATGTGTTTTGATATGCATTCTCCTGACTAATATAATTGACCAATCTTTTTGTGTTTACTGTACATACGGTTTTTGTATATGTGTTTAAGAATGGGATTGTACTCTCTATATTTTCTGCACCGTTTTTTTCCTTCTAACGTACCAAAGACATCCTTAACCAATGTGTATGATTCTAATATACTCTATTAGGTAAAGTATAATTTTTATACGTACATTAAACATATTGTATGCACCATATAGAGTATATATATCATAACATATGGTGTATATATATAACATAATGTATATTATTATTATTTGAAACGGAATTTCACACTTGTTGCCCAGGCTGGAGTGCAATGGCGTGGTCTCAGCTCACTGCAACCTCCACCTCCGGCATTCAAGCAATTGTCCTGCCTCAACCTCCCAAGTAGCTGGGATGACAGGCGCCCACCACCACGCCTGGCTAATTTTTGTATTTTTAGAGGAGACGGGATTTCATTTTGGCCAGGCTGGTCTCGAACTCCTGACCTCAGGTGATCCACCCACCTTGGCCTCCCAAAGTGCTAGAATTAACATACATGAGCCACTGTGCCTGGCCATAATGTATATTATAATGTACATTTTATAAATTAATGTATTATATGTACTTATATATATCTATTATATATAATCGCATTGTGTACATAAACCATCATTTGTTCAATCCTTCTCTTTTAAGGACATTGTTTTCTAATTTGTTTTAGTTTATCAATTTTATTTTAGTTTTAGTTTTAGTTTTTTTTTTGAGATGGAGTCTTGCTCGCTCTGTTGCCTAGGCTGTAGTGCAGTGGCATTAACCCTAATTCAACCTCTGCCTCCCAGGGTCGAGTGATTCTCCTGTCTCAGCCTCTGGAGTAGCTGGGATTACAGATGCCCGCCATCATGCCCAGCTAATTTTTGTATTCTTAGTAGAGACAGGGTTTCACCATGTTGGCCAGGCTAGTCACCATGTTGGCCAGGCTGGTCTGGAACTCCTGACCTCAGGTGATCTGCCCTCCTCAACCTCCCAAAGTGTTGGGATTACAGGCATAAGCCACCGCAGCCGGCCTCAAGTTCACTTATTGTAGCGTTTATTGGACACAATAAAGGCACAATTGTTATCAAAAGAATTTGTCTGCATGTGAACATATTACCCTTGTTTTCAGCTTTCTGCTTCATCTTGGCAAGTCAAGTAGAAGTCTGTTTCACCAGGGAGAGCTCAGTGGTTTTCCTTAAGGATTTTCAGTTTGAAAAAAAATTTAGAAGCATTATCAGGCCAGGCCCGGTGCCACTGCATTCCAACCTCAGCAAGTGAGACCCTGCGTCAAAAAAAAAAAAAAAAAAAAAGCATTGGAGCATTTTCTTTTTTTTTTTGGCTCTGTCGCCCAGGCTGGAGTACAGTGGCGACATCTGGGCTCACTGCAAGCTCCACCTCCCAGGTTCATGCCTTTCTCCTGCCTCAGTCTCCCAAGTAGCTGGGACTATAGGCGCCCGCCACCGCGCCCAGCTAATTTTTTGTATTTTTTTAGTGGAGACAGGGTTTCACCATGTTAGGCAGGATGGTCTCAATCTCCCGACCTCATGTTCCACCCACCTCGGCCTCCCAAAGTGCTGGGATTACAGGCGTGAGCCACCACGCCCGGCCAGTAGCATTTTCAAACATCAGTGAAAGAACTCATCATCCAGATTCAAAAACAAGTATTTTTCCCCATTTGCTTAATCTCCCTTTTTTCTTATTTATTTGTTTGCTGTGTTTTAAAGTAAATCCCAGACATCATACCATTTCACCTGTAAAAACTTCAGTATTTATAAAATAAGGACACTTTCTTAACTAAATACAGTATTGTTACAGTTAATAAAATATATATTCCTCAATATCATTTAATAATCAGTCCATATTCAATACTCCCTGCATTTTATAGTTGATTCATTCAAATAGAGATCCAAAATAGGGGGAGCATACACTGCATCTAGTGAATTCCCTTAGTCTTCTGAATGAGAGTGGGCCCCTTTATTCCTGTTGAAGTCCTGTATAAGTTCCTACAGACCTGTCCTGTGGACTACACCCTACAGACCTGTCCTGTGGACTACTCGGTTGCTTTCTCAGTCCTTGATTAGATTCAGATACTACTGTTGCTTGGTTTTTTAAATTTACTTAATTAAGAGGATGAGGCTGGGTGAGGTGGCTCACACCTGTAATCCCAGCACTTTGGGAGGCCTAGGTGGGCGGATCACCTGAGGTCGGGAGTTTGAGACCAGCCTAACCAACATGGAAAAACCTCGTCTCTACTAAAGTACAAAATTAGCTGGGTGTGGTGGCGCATGCCTGTAATCCCAGCTACTTGGGAGACTGAGGCACGAGAATCTTGAACCTGGGAGGCGGAGGTTGCGGTGAGCCAAGATCACGCCATTGCACTCTAGCCTTGGCAACAAGAGTGAAACTTCATCTCAAAAAAAAAAGGGGATTAAGTGTGTAACTAATACGGATTCCTTCTCTTTTTTAGTAATCATTTACATGTTTCTTCTTTTAACCTTTTTTCTGGTGTAATCAAGATTTTCTGTATACATTTGTCCCCCTTACCTCCTGTTGCTCATATTTTGGAAGTTATTTTGTGATAGATAAGTGCCATGTTTTTAAAACAATTTTTTATAACTATCATGCTTTTTTTCTTTTTCTTTTTTTTTAGCTGTTCATTTATAATTTTTTATTTTTTATTTTTTTTGAGACAGAGGCTCACTCTGTATGTAGCCCAGAGGCATAAGCTGGGCTCATTGCAACTTCCACATCCTGGGTTGAATTTTTTTTTTATTTTTTGAGACAGTGTCTTGGTCTCTTGCTCTTGTCACACAGGCTGGAGTGCAACCGCACAATCTCAGCTCACTGCAACCTCCACCTCCTGGCTTCAACTGATTCCCCTGCCTCAGCTTCCCAAGCAGCTGGGACTACAGGAACCCACCACCACGCTCAGCTAAATTTGTATTTTTAGTAGAGATGGGGTTTCACCGTGTTGGCCAGGCTAGTCACGAACTGCTGACCTCAGGTGATCCACCCACCTCAGCCTCCCAAAGTGCTGGGATTACAGGTATGAGCCACCTCACCTGGCATAATTTGTTTTTTTAAAAAAACTAGAGATGAGGTCTCACTATATTGCTGAGGCTGGTCTCAAACTCCTGGGCTCAAGCAATCACCTCGGCCACCCAAAGTGCTGGGATTACAGGTGTGAGCCACTGCGCTTGGCCTGTTTTAAATTTTTATGGTTACATAGTAGATGTATTTATTTATTTATTTATTTTTTTTTTTTTTTGAGACGGAGTCTCGCTCTGTCACCCAGGCTGGACTGCAGTGGCCGGATCTCAGCTCACTGCAAGCTCCGCCTCCCGGGTTCACGCCATTCTCCGGCCTCAGCCTCCCGAGTAGCTGGGACTACAGGCGCCCGCCACCTCGCCCGGCTAGTTTTTTGTATTTCTTAATAGAGACGGGGTTTCACCGTGTTAGCCAGGATGGTCTCGATCTCCTGACCTCGTGATCCGCCCGTCTCGGCCTCCCAAAGTGCTGGGATTACAGGCTTGAGCCACCGCGCCCGGCCGTATTTATTTATTTTCATACAGACATGCAATGTGTAATAATCACATCAGGGTAAATGGGGGTATCCTATCCACCGCCTCAAACATTTATCATTTCTTGTTAAAAACATTCCAATTATTCTCTTCATGTATACAATAAGCTGTTGTTGAGTGTAGGTACCCTGTTGTGCTACCAAATACTAGATCATTTTTGTACCCATTAACCATCCGTATTCCCTGCACCCATCCACCTACTACCCTGCCCAGCCACTGGTAACCATCATTCTACTCTCTTTTTTTTGAGACAGGGTCTCACTCTATCGCACAGTATGGTGGCGTGATCTTGGCTCACTGCAACCTCCACCTCCCGGGTTCAAGCAGTTCTTATGCCTCAGCCTCCTGAGTAGCTGGGACTACAGGTGCATGCCATCAAGTCCAGCTAATTTTTGTTTTTGTTTTTGTTTTTTCTTTTGAGATGGAGTCTCGCTCTGATGCTCAGGCCAGAATGGAGTGGCACGATCTAGGCTCACTGCAAGCTCTGCCTCCCAGGTTCATGCCGTTCTCCTGCCTCAGCCTCCCAAGTAGCTGGGACTACAAGTGCCCGCCACCATGCCCAGCTAATTTTTTGTTTATATTTTTAGTAAAGATGGGGTTTCACCGTATTAGCCAGGATGGTCTCTATCTTCTGACCTTGTGATCTGCCTGCCTCAGCTTCCCAGAGTGTTGGGATTACAGGCGTAAGCCATGGCGCCTAGCCTCTGCTAATTTTTGTATTTTTAGTAGAGATGAGGTTTCGCCATGTCGGCCAGGCTGGTCTCGAAGTCCTGACTTCAGGTGATCCACCTGCCTTGGCCTCCCAAAGTACTGGGATTCTAGATGTGAGCCGCTGTGCCTGACATTTTTTCACTATTCTCTAGAAGAGTTTGGGCACAAGTATGATAATAGTCGCTTCTAAATTTTCTGATTTAATTATGAAAGTTGAATGGTGCTCCCATTTTTCAGCCATGCTTTATCTGTAGTTGTGCCCCCTTTTTGTTCATAGTGATCCTTATTTGTATTTTGGTTTTGTTAATTCTGTATAAATTTCTGTTTTTCATTTCTTTGATTTGTGCACATCTCTTGGTTTCTTGGGTAGATTTTGCCCTTAATCTGATAATTTAACGTTAATTTTTATTCTTTTCTAGAAAATTCTAACATTTTAAGTCGATACATTTTCCTCAAAGCACCACTTCAGCTACATTCCCCAAGTTTTGATAGGTAATTATCATTTTGATTTAGTATTTTAAGTTTCTCCATTAGTTTGATTAGTCATTTTAAAATTTAAATAACTTTAACCTTTAGTATTTAAACATTAAACATAGAAGTTTTAAATTTAATTTATCTTTTAATTTTATGCTATCATTATTTTTCCTGGTTCAGTTTTTACTGCAATGAAAAATTTCTGAAATTATTTTTTAGAAACAGGGTCTCACTATGTTGTGCAGGCTGATGTTGAACTTCTGGGCTCAAGTAATCACTCCACCTCAACCTCCCAGAGTGCTAGGATTACAAGTGTGACACCGTGCCCTGCTTGAAATTCTTGGTTGGGTGCTCAGCACATATCTTTTGCCCTGACATGAATGACATTTTAGCTGCTTATATATAGATTCTTACTTTGAAGGGGAGGGGACAGGGTCTCACACTGTCACCCAGGCTGGAGTGCAGTGGCGCAGTGTCAGCTCACTGCATCCTCTGCCTCCCTCAGGCTCAAGTGATCCTCTTACCTCAGCCTCAGTTATTGCTGGGACTACAGGTGCACACCACCACACCAGGCTAATTTTTTTATATTTTTGTAGAGACAGAGTTTCACCATGTTATCTAGGCAGGTCTTAATCTCTTAAGCTCAAGTGATTCACCTGCCTTCACCAAGGAAGCCTTTCTAGATTGCCCTGTACTCTAAAAAACAATATTCTTGGCTGGGCACGGTGGCTCACGCTTGTAATCCCAGCACTTTGGGAGGCCGAGGGAAGTGGATCACGAGGTCAGGAGTTTGAGGCCAGCCTGGCCAACATGGTGAAACTCTTGAGCCTTCGAAGTAGTTGGGACCACAGGCGTGTGCCACTATGCCCAGCTAATTTTTATGTTTTTTGTAAAGAAGGCCTCCCTATGTTGCCCAGGCTGGTCTTGAATTCCTTGGGTCAAGTGATCCTCCCACCTCAGCCTTTATAAAAGTGCTGGGATTACACCCGTGAGCCACCATGGTTGGCCAAGAAAGTAATTTTGAATTGACTTGATAACTGGTTTTCAGAAAAAGTCTTAATAATCTCTGCAATTCAAAAGGGACACCTGTTTCTCAATTTTCTGTAAGATTCCATTCAAGTTAGCTGAGACTTGGATGATTTGGTATGATACATATGTTGATTTTTTAAAGAATAACATCTATTTTCTTGTAATTTCATTATAGAGAACATAGACAACAAAGCTAATAGTATGGCAAATCAGACAGCTTCATTCTTAGTTATCTGCTCTTTCGTTAATTTATTGCATTCAAATCTTTATGTAAAGGGAGTTTTTATGATAATCTATAAATTATGAATTCTAATTTTTTTCTGGTCTTAGTTTACAGATACCCATTTTGTTAGTGAACCTTTTCTTAATTTATTATGGAGTGCACCCAGCATAGTTTTCTTAACTAAGCTCATATTCTTACAAAGTTTTTCAAGAGAATTCTTCAGTAAGTAATTTTTCATTTCTTTGTATTTCAGATTGACATATTTTAAGATTTTTTAATTTCTGAGGTCTAGCCGACCTGTAAGAACAAAATCATTCTGCAGGAATTAAAAACAGAATCCAGTCTTGACAACATATCCACAATGTCTGATGTATCTAGTAGTGTACAGTCAAAATTTGCTAGACTTGCAAAGAAACAGGAAAATATCACCTATATGAAAAGAAAGCAGTTAACAGAAACTGAAAAGGACATAGCTCCAGTATTAGATGTAAACTGCAAGGACGTATCGGCAATTGTTATGAATAAGTTTAGGGTCTTAATGGAAATTCAAGACCTGATGTTTGAGGAGATGAGGGAAACTCTTAAAAGTGACCTAAAGGCAATTTTAGGAGGAAAAACTACAATACCTGAGGTAAAGAATTCAGAGAACTCCAGTAGTAGGACAGAGTTTCAACAAATAATCAATTTAGCATTACAAAAAACAGGGATGGTAGGGAAAACGGAAGGAGAAAACTCTAAAGTAGGTGATGATATTGAGAATTTAACCTTTAAAGTCAAAGAAGTAAATGAGCTGAGCAGTAAATTAGACAACGCTAATGAATACAATAGGAAGGAAGGTAAGAAATTACCCCAGAATGAATCACAAAGTTACGAAGTCCTGGGAAGTATGGAAGAAACCTCATGCAATGTAGATGACAGACATGGAAATCACAATGTCCATTTAGACATTACAGAAGGAGAGAGAAGGAAGGGTGGAGAGGATGAATTTGTCAAAGACATGGGAGAGGAAAAAAAATTTCAGAAATTCAAGAATAAAGAGGACATTTTAAAAGCCTCCAGAGAAGAAAAAGTGTTGATGGATGAAGGAGCAGTACTTACCCTGGCTGCCAACCTTTCATCAGCAACGCTGAATATTAGTAAGCAATGGAGTGATGTCTTCAACATTCTGAGAGAACATGATTTTGAACCTAAATTTCTGTGCGAAGTTAAATTGGCATTTAAATGTGATGGTGAAATAAAGACATTTTCAGATCTGCAAAGCCTTAGAAAATTTGCCAGCCAAAAATCTTCTATGAAAGAATTATTGAAAGATGTACTCCCACAAAAGGAAGAAATAAGTGGAGGAGGAAGAAGATCTGGAACTGAAGAAAAAAGGGTAAGCGTACAAATAGATAAAGCTTATGTATAAATGTAATAGTTGGCACGGTTATTTCGAAGGATAAATCAATTTTTTTTTTTTTTTTCTTGAGATGGAGTTTCACTCTTGTTGGCCAGGCAGGAGTGCAATGGCCTGATCTTGGCTCACCACAAACCCATCTCCCAGGTTCAAGTGATTCTCCTGTCTCAGCCTCCCGAGTAGCTGGGATTACAGGCTTGTGCCACCATGCCCAGATAATTTTGTATTTTCAGTAGAGACGGGTTTCTCTATGATGGTGAGGCTAGTCTCAAACCAAACTCCCGACGTCAGGTGATTCACCCACGTTGGCCACCCGACATGCTGGAATTACAGGTGTGAGCCACTGCACCCGGCCAGATAAATCAATTAAAGAAAAATCATTCCTTAAAAGTAAAAGCATAATACTAAAAGTAATGATTTAAAGGGCACTTTTTTTTCTGTGAAGGTTTTATTATGTGCCGAGGGCAAGGGGGCCTCAGTCGTTCTTGGCAGTTGGTTTAATCATGGTGGCCAAGATGGTGCTCAGCTCCTCTCCCTCTTGGTGTGGATGTGTGACCTCAGCCTTTTCTTGATGAACTTGAGGGCCTCTTTCATCAGGCCCTCACCATCACACCATGGATGGTGTGATGCTCCTACCTGGCGAAGCAGCACACCTCTCAGATCATGTCCCACACTAACTTGGTGTGTTTGGTCAGATGGCTGGAGCAGCAGCTGTACCTGGGCTTTTGGTCATGTTCTTGATCACCTTGTTGCCCTTGCTGAGGCCCAAAGCCTTGGGGGTCACACAGAGTTGTGGCTGCTGTTATCCAATGGCTGCTGTGCTGGAAGGTGCTTTTTTTTTTTTTTTGGAGATGAAGTCTTGCTCTGTTTCCCTGGTGGGGGTGCGGTGGCTCAGTCTGGGCTCACTGCACCCTCCACCTCCCAGGCTCAAGTGATCCTCCTACTCCAGCCTGGGACCACATGCATGCACCACCACGCCCAGCTAATTTTTGTACTTTTTGTAGAGACAAGGTTTTGCCACGTTGCCCATGCTGGTCTCAAACTCCTGGGCTCAAGCAGTCTACATGCCTTGACCTCCCAAAGTGCTGGAATTACAGGTGTGAGCCACCATGCCCAGCCAAGGTCTAGATTTGTAAGCCAATATTTTTTACATGTTTCCAAATGAACGCTTCTCCTCTGCCTTTCCCACATTTCCAAGTGTAACCTCTGCAAAGTGAGAATCCAGAAGGAGAAGGTACACTTGAATCAACAAATTATTTAAAAATCAGTATTTAATTCCAGAAATTAGCTGCTTCTAGTATTTACACAGATGAGGCACCTAACCTGTCCTGGTGGGTTTGGGAAGACTGAAAAGCTCAATGGCAGACTAAGGGCTTCAAGGAATATTAGGAGCCAACATTTATATTGCAGACATCATCAGAAGCTCAGTACCTTGCTTACTTTATATTACAACAATCTTGGGGTGGTGCTGTCATTAGACCCTGCTTTATAAGGAAAAGTGAGGCACTAGTAGCAAATGTGGCAATTGGGCCAGGGTTTGAATAGTTTTGAACTGAGCCTGTTGTATTCCTAACCAAAGCCTGCTTGTCTTTAAAGTCATAAGGCTATAGTGTAAACTGCAATTGGGGTCTTTTTTTAAAATTTTTTTGTTAAATTTGTTGTTATCTGTGGGGAAAGGTAAATGTGAGCTTGGCATTTTTGTTTATGTGTGCTTATCATCTTCCTAAAGCAGATTGTAAACTTTAGCTAGATTACAATGCCTATTTACCATAGGACTCATATGTAATAAGCAGACAATTCATTAAAACAGGTAATTACTGAGAATCAGTCACATACACAGCAGTAAATGTTGCGGGATCTAGAAGGAAGAAAGTAGACGTTATGACCTCATATAATTTGTTCCGAGATTACACAAGAAATGACAAATATCTTGAGATGATCTTAGGGAAACTTGACTTGTTTAGGGACCTAGGCCTTCAAGAACAATTAATATTTAAGCAGTTTTTCAGATATGTTCCCATTGTCAGAATGGAAGCCATATTAAAATTAGTGAATTGAAGTTTTAATTCTTTAAAATAAATGATTTAAATAAATAACTCTTCTTTTTCTTTGTTTAACTTTAGGGTAAAACCCTAATAGACTCAAAGCATAGAGCTGGAGAAATGACCAGTGATGGATTGAGCTTTCTATTTCTTAAAGAAGTGAAAGTTGCTAAGCCAGAGGAGATGAACAACTTAGAGACTCAAGAGGAAGAGCTTTCTGAGCTAGAGGAGCTGGATGAAGAGGCCTCAGGGATGGAGGATGATAGAGAAGATACCTCAGGGCTGGAGGAAGAGGAAGAGGCCTCAAGGATGGAGGAGGAGGAAGAGTCCTCAGGGCTGGAGGAGGAAGAAGAAGAAGAGGCCTCAGGGCTGGAGGAGGAAGAAGCCTCAGAGGAGGAGGAGGAACAGACTTCAGAACAGGACTCAACCTTTCAGGGTCATACTTTGGTAGATGCAAAGCATGAAGTTGAGATAATCAGTGATGGCATGGAAACTATTTTCATTGACTCCATAGAGGATTCTGAGCCAGAGGAGGAAGAGGAAGGAAAGGACTCTGAAATGGGAAAGGTAAAGACTACCTCCCTGCCTGAGAAAAAAGAAGCCTCATGTAGACAAAAAGAAATTCCCTTTAGTTATTTGGTTGGGGACTCTGGGAAGAAAAAGTTGGTGAAACACCAGGTGGTACACAAAACCCAGGAGGAAGAGGAAGAAGCTGTGCCCACGAGTCAAGGAACTGGCACACCCTGTCTGACCTTATGTTTGGCCTCTCCCTCAGAGTCGCTAGAGATAGGTTATGATGAGCATAAAAAGCATTCACATACAAATTTGAGTATTTCAACAGGAGTCACCAAACTTAAGAAAACAGAAGAAAAGAAACACAGAACTCTGCACACAGAAGAACTAACATCTAAAGAAGCAGACTTAACACAGGAAACAGAAGAAAACTTGAGAAGTAGTGTGATTAATAGCATCAGAGAGATAAAAGAGGAGATTGGAAATCTGAAAAGTTCCCATCCAGGTGTCTTGGAAATTAAAAATTCAGTAGATGATCTAAGTAGCAGAATGGACATACTTGAAGAAAGAATAGATAGTCTAGAAGATCAAATTGAAGAATTCTCTAAGGATACAGTGCAAATGACCAAACAGATGATTAATAAAGAAAGGCAAAGAGAGATAGAGGATAGATCCAGAAGTTGCAATATTCGTTTGATAGGAATTCCAGAAAAAGACAATAATGAGAATGGGGCAGAGGACATAATTAAGGAAATAATTGATGAAAACTTTGCAGAACTAAAGAAAGGTTCAAGTCTTGAGATTGTCAGTGCTTGCCGAGTGCCTAGTAAGATTGATGAAAAGAGACTGACTCCTAGACACATCTTGGTAAAATTTTGGAATTCTAATGATAAAGAGAAAATAATAAGGGCTTCTAGAGAGAGAAGAGAAATAACCTACCAAGGAACAAGAATCAGGTTGACGGCAGACCTATCACTGGACACACTGGATGCTAGAAGTAAATGGAGCAATGTCTTTAAAGTTCTGCTGGCAAAAGGCTTTAATCCTAGAATCCTATATCCAGCCAAAATGGCATTTGATTTTAGAGGTAAAACAAAGGTATTTCTTGATGTTGAAGAGTTTAGAGATTATGTTTCGCATATGCCCACCTTGAGAGAATTACTGGAAGATAATGTGCTTTAGCACTCTAGGGTGGCTAGAAACAATATGCTTTCCTCCCCCAGCACACATCCAAAAATCAAGTAAAACTGGAAAATACACTTCTACCCAGAAGGATGGACAGCTAATAGCATACTTGGGGATGGAGGAGCAAGGAATATTACAGATTTACCTAGATGTTAATAAAGGGTGTGTTTAAAAAACGCTGGTCTGAATGTAGAGTTATTTCAGTTGATTGTTCAGTCAGATAGAATTCCTTGTTCTACGTCCCCCACTCACCTCTACTGCAGTTGACTAGTCTTTTTAGAACTTATATTGTCCTAGCTTGTCTAAGAGTAAACTTCCTATATTATCGGGGGAGGGCCACACCTGTCAAGACAACCCATCAATGTAGTAGGAAAACAGGAGGGGACAGTAACAAAAGCACAGGAGTTCAAGGCCTCCTGGGCAATGTGGTGAAACTACAAAAAAAAGGGAAGAAATGATACTTCACAAATTTGTATCATTTGTCATGATGTGATATTTGAATATTTTAAATCTTTTTCCCTTGAATACTGTATGCTATGTTTGCTTATTTAAAAATTTTCGATTACACATTTTCTGAAGTACTTTGTCATACATAAATAGCTTTTACATTTTATTGTGTAAACCCATTCCTGGAGAGATGAAATCTCTTCCCTAGCGTGACACTATAAGGTTTTCAGTTTATTTAAGAATGAAATGAATCGGCTGGGTGCTGTGGCTCACAGCTGTAACCCAAGCACTTAGGAAGGCTGAGGTAGGCATATCTCGAGAACAAGACCATCATGGTCAACATGGTGAAACCATGTCTCTACTAAAAATACAGTTAGCTGGGTGTGATGGTGCTTGCCTGTAGTCCCAGCTGCTTGAGAGGCTGAGGCAGGAGAATCCCTTGAACCTGGGAGGCAGAGTTTGCAACACTGCACTCCATCCTGGTGACAGCAATACTCTGTCTCAAAAAAAAAAAATTTGCAATGGATGATTAGTGAAGAAATTAAGGAGAGGGAGTGATCTCGTCATTTAGACTGCTACTAGGACTAATTTAGTATATTCCTGTTTTTCCCCCCTCCCCCAAACAGTAGCATCTTGGCATAACTGGTATAAAAATCGGGCTGGGTGAGCTGGCTCACACCTGTAATCCCAGTATTTTGGGAGGCCGAGGCGGGCAGATCACCTGAGGTCAGGAGTTCGAGACTAGCCTGGCCAACATGGTAAAAACCTATCTCTACTAAAAATACAAAAATTACTTGAGTGTGGTGGTGGGGACCTGTAATCTCAGCTACTTGGGAGGCTGAGGCATGATAACCGCTTGAACCTGGGAAGTGGAGGCTGCAGTGAACCAAAATTGTGCCACTGTACTCCAGCCTGGGAGACAGAATAAGTGAAACTCATCTCACCAAAAAAAAAAAAAAAAAATCAGGCCAGGCATGATGGGCCATAATTCCATAATCCCCGTCTGCAAAGATGAGGCAGAGATTGGAGGAGTGATGCTTCTACAAGCCAAGGAACACCATGTGTTCTCAGCAACTAGAAGCTAAAGGAGGTAAGGAAGGAATCTTCCCTAGATCTTCTGGTGTGAGCATGAGCCTGCCAATACCTTGATCTCGGATGTCTAGCCTCCAGAACCACAAGGGAATACATTCTTGTTTTTTTGTTTGTTTCTTTTGAGACAGAGTGTTGCTCTGTCACCCAGGCTGGAGTGCAGTGGCGCGATCTCAGCTCACTGTAAGCTCCGACTCCTGGGTTCACACCATCCTCCTGCCTCAGCTTCCCAAGTAGCTGGGACTACAGGCGCCCGCCACCACGCCTGGCTAATTTTTTGTATTTTTAGTAGAGACAGGGTTTCACCTTGTTAGCCAAGATGGTCTCCATCTCCTAACCTCGTGATCTGCCTGCCTCAGCCTCCCAAAGTGCTGGGATTACAGGTGTGAGCAACCGTGCCCGGCCACATTCTTATTTTAAGTCACTTAGCTTGTGGTACTTTGTGATGGCAGGCCTACAAAACAAATGCAGTAGTCATGACCCCAATTCACCTCCTAAACACTGCTGTCCCCTAGACTTATAGCCGGTTGCTGCAGAGATATTGGTGGCTGGAAGATTTTAAGACGCCAAACCACAGGAATCTGCTGACTGATTTATTTGCAGCAGCCAGTTTGAGAGACAGAGAAGCCTGAACCTCTGCAGTAGCCTCAACCTGGATGCTTACATTGACATTTATTTTTGAGACAAGATCTCACTCTCACCCAGGTTGGAGTGCAGTGGCACAATCATCAGGGCTCACTGCAGCGTCAACCTCCCAGGCTCAAGTGATCCTCCTGCCTCAGCCTCCCAAATAGCTGGAATCACAGGCACACACCACCATGCCCAGCTAATTTTTTGGTGTTTTTTGTAGAGACAGAGTTTCTCCATGTTGCCCAGGCTGGTCTCGAACTTCTGGGCGCAAGTGATCAGCCCACCTCAACGTCCCCAAGTGCTGGGATTATAGGCGTGAGCCACCTTGCCTGACCACTTTGAAATATTTATACAAAGTCAAGACTTGTCTTTTCTTGTGGGATTTATTTGAATATAGTAATTAAGCTGCCTTTTTCCAAGGCTGAGGGAAAGGAAAAGAATTCCAGTGCAGAGAGTAGATAAAATTGAGAATCTTCTGTCCCTGCTACTCAATCAACGCTAGGCAGGTCCCTCTATTGATTTTCCCCTTTATCCTCAGTCCTCACTCATTCTTCCCCTGCCTCCCAGTGTTCACCTACTCTATGTGTCATGTAAATCCTTGGAGACATGCGTTTCTTCTAAAATACATCATTCTGTGAGTGTATTCTTAATTGATGTGAGTGTAGTACTGTGACAGTGAATGAAGACCATGCAAATGGGGAGAAACTTAGGCTATATATTCAGACCTTGCTCCGCTGGGCACGGTGACTCACACCTGTAATCCCCGCAATTTGGGAGGCTGAGGAGGGTGGATCATTGGAGGCCAGGAGTTTGAGACCAGCCTGGCCAACATGGTGAAACCCCATTTTTCCTAAAAATACAAAAATTAGCCAGGCGTGGTGGTGTCCGCCTGTAATCCCAGCTTCTCAGGAGGCTGAGGCACGAGAATTGCTTGAACCCAGGAAGTGGAAGTTGCAGTGAGCCAAGATTGTGCCACTGCACTTCAGCCTGGGTGATAGAGTGACACTTGGTCTCAAAAACAAATGGCCGAGTGTGGTGGCTCACACCTGTAATCCCAGCACTTTGGGAGGCTGAGGCATGTGGATCACCTGAGGTCAGGAGTTCGAGACCAGCCTGACCAACATGGAGAAACCCTGTCTACTAAAAAATACAAAATTAGCCGGGCGTGGTGGTATATGCCTGTAATCCCAGCTACTTGGGAGGCTAAGGCAGGAGAATCGCTTGAACCCGGGAGGCAGAGTTTGCAGTGAGCTGAGATCAAGCCATTGCATTCCAGCCTGGGCAACAAGAGTGAAACTCTGTCTTAAAAACAAACAAAAACAAGCAAAACAAATAGTTCAGACCTTGCTCCGGCAAAGGAGGCAGCCACCATCACTAGTGTTTGACAAAGACTCAGAGGCAGAGGCAGTCGGGGGGGAGCAAAAAAGCTTCATAGTGAAATAAAAAGGGATGGCCTCAGGTATGTGTGTCCTCTGGAAGTTGTTGGCATGGAGAGGCTAACTAGAAGCAGGACTTCTTATGTGATGGCTTTGAGGAGCGTATCTGTTTTTTTCTGCTTGGTCCTGAGTTTGGAGCAAAAATAGGGAAACTGGCTGTCGCTGAAACTCTGACCGTTCTGGGCCAATTGCTGCAAAGGTTGTGGTTTGGCTCCCCCAGTGATGGCTGCAGAAGTTGTTGGTCAGAGTTCTGTTGTATGCTTTGACCATTGTCTGTTTGTATATTCAGTCTCTTCCACCTGAAGGCCTAGGATGAAATTTCGTATTTCCCTGTATCCTCCCTTGCATTCTCATTTTTACCTTCACAAAACCGTATCCCTTTGTTTTAATTTGTATTTCTCTGATTAGTGAAGTTAAGAATCTCTCCATATATTTTTCAGCCATTTAGAGTTTGTTTTTTGTGAATTGCTGATTAGTATCTTTTTTTGTTTGTTAGTTTGTTTTTGAGATGGAGTCTTACGCTGTCGCCCAGGCTGGAGTGCAGTGGCATGACCTTGGCTCACCGCAACCTCCGCCTCCTGGGTTCATGCAATTCTACTGCCTCAGCCTTCCTAGTAGCTGGGATTACAGGCGCCTGCAACCATGCCCAGCTAATTTTTTTTTTCTTTTTTGAGACAGAGTCTGGCTCTGTTGCCCAGGCTGGAGTGCAGTGGCATGATCTTGGCTCACGCAACCTCTGCCTCCCGGTTTCAAGCGATCCTCCTGCCTCAACCCCCCTAGTTGCTGGGATTATAGGCACGTGCCAACATGCCCGGATAATTTTTGTATTTTTAGTAGGGACGGCATTTCGCCATGTTGGCCAGGCTGGTCTCAAACTCCTGACCTCAGGTGATCTGCCCGCCTTGGTCTCCCAAAGTGCTGGGATTATAGGCATGAGCCACCATCAATGTTCTTTCATCAATTAAACAAACACACACCTCTTTTTATTGCTAGTTTGCAGAAGTTCCTCGTATATCTGGGTAGTAATCCCATATTGTTTTTATTGTTTTTATTTTATCTTTCTTTATTTCTGAGACGGAATCTCGCTCTGTTGCCCAGGCTAGGATGCAGTGGTGGGATCTCGGTTCACTGCAACCTCCGCCTCCTCCGTTCAAGCAATTCTCCTGCCTCAGCCTCCTGAGTAGCTGGGATTACAGGCGTGTGTCATCAGGCCCGACTGATTTTTGTATATTTAGTAGAGATTCACCATGTTAGCCAGGCTGATCTCGAACTCCTGACCTTGTGATCCACCCGCCTTGGCCTCCCAAAGTGCTGTGATTAGATGTGTGAGCCACTGAGATCAATTATCTTTTGTTTTTTTTTTTAAACAGAGTCTTGCTCTGTTGCCAGGCTGGAGTGCAGTGGCGCTATCTAGGCTCACTGCAACCTCCGCCTGTCAGGTTCAAGCGATTCTGCTGCCTCAGCCTCCTGAGTAGCTGGGACTACAGGTTTGTGTCACCATGCCCGGCTCATTTTTTGTATTTTTAGTAGAGATGGGGTTTCACCATGTTGGCCAGGATGGTCTCGAACTCCAGACGTGGTGAGCCACCCACCTCAGTCTCCCAAAGTGCTGGGATTACAGGTGTGAATCACTGCGCCAGGCCCCGGTCAATGATCTTAAATTCCAAATGGTTCATCTGTGTTTTGCAAACTGAATTTATTTGTATTTTCGTGTACTGCCTTCAGGTGTTTTTTTAAAAATTTTTATTTTTAATTGTGGTTGCAATCACATAAGATTTAACTTGACATCCTAAACTTTTTTTTTTTTTTTTTTCGGGACGGAGTCTTGCTCTGTTGCCCAGGCTGGAGTGCAGGGGTGAGATCTTGGCTGAAGGGGTGGCCTGCCCCTCCACACCTGTGGGTGTTTCTCGTTAGGTGGAACGAGAGACTTGAGAAAAGAAATAAGACACAGAGACAAAGTATAGAGAAAGAAAAGCGGGGGCCCAGGGGACCGGCGCTCAGCTTACAGAGGACCCACGCCGGCACCGGCCTCTGAGTTCCCTTAGTATTTATAGATAATTATCTTTACCATCTTAAAGATAAGGGAGTGGCAGGACAATAGGATCGTTTTTAGGGAGGAAATTAGCAGTAAGACATAAGAACAAGGATCTCTGTGACATGAATAAGATTAAAGGAAAATCCTGTGCCTTGAGATAAACCTTTTAGCAACATTGTTTCATCCTATCACATGGGGATAAACCTTGGACAATACCTAGCTTTTCTAGGAACAAAGACACACCCTGCATGCCCAAAATCCATTAAACCTTGAGTTACCACAGCACATGTCTCTTGCAAGGACAAGGTTGGGGGTAGGGTCACAGATTAACAGCATCTCAAATACAGAACAAAATGGAGTTTCTTATGTCTACTTCTTTCTATATAGACACAGTAACAGGCTGATCTCTTTCTTTTCCCCACACTTGGCTCACTGCAAGCTCCGCCTCCCAGGTTCACGCCATTCTCCTGCCTTAGCCTCTCGAGTAGCTGGGACTACAGGCACCTGCCACCACACCCAGCTAATTTTTTGTATTTTAGTAGAGACAGGGTTTCACCATGTTAGCCAGGATGGTCTGGATCTCCTGACCTCGTGACCCACCGCCTCGGCCTCCCAAGGTGCTGGGATTACAGGTGTGAGCCACCACGCCCAGCCAACATCTTAAACATTTTACATGTATAGTTTAGTAGTGTGCTAAGTATATTCATATTATTGTGCAACAAATCTCTACAACTTTTTCATCTTGCAAAACCGAAACTCTATGCCCATTAAGCACTAATTCCTCCTTCCCCCTACTTCTAGCAATCACCTTTTTACTTTGTTTCTGTGATTTTTTTTTTGGTGGGGGGGAGGACAGGGTCTCACTCCGTCGCCCAGACTGGAGTGCACTGGCATGATCTCGGCTCACCACAACCTCTGTCTCCTGGGTTCAAGCGATTCTCCTGCCTCAGCCTCCTGAGTAGTAGGGAATTATAGCCTCGTGCTGCTACTGCCCAGCTAATTTTTATATTTTTAGTAGAGACGGGGTTTCACCATGTTGGCCAGGCTGGTCTTGAACTCCTGACCTCAAATGATCCGCCTGCCTCAGCCTCCCAAAGTGCTGGGATTATAGGTGTAAGCCACCATACCCGGCCTGTTTCTGTGATTTTTTAACTATTCCAGATACCTGATATGAATGAACAGATACAGTATTTGTCCTTGTGTGACTGGCTTATTTCACTCAGTATGACGTCCTTGAGGTTCAGCCATCTTGTAGCATGTGAAAGAATCTTCCTTTAAAAAGTCTGCATAGGCCGGGTGTGGTGGCTCAAGCCTGTAATCCCAGCACTTTGGGAGGCCGAGACGGGTGGATCACGAGGTCAGGAGATCGAGACCATCCTAGCTAACACGGTGAAACCCCGTCTCTACTAAAAAAAGTACAAAAAACTAGCCGGGCGAGGTGGTGGGCGCCTGTAGTCCCAGCTACTCGGGAGGCTGAGGCCGGAGAATGGCGTAAAACCCGGGAGGCGGAGCTTGCAGTGAGCTGAGATCCGGCCACTGCACTCCAGCCTGGGTGACAGAGTGAGACTCCGTCTCAAAAAAAAAAAAAAAAAAAAAAAAAAGTCTGCATAATATTCCATTGTATGTTTTTACCACATCTTCATGTACTCACCCTTAAATGGATTTTTTTGTGGTTTTCACCTCTTGGATATTTTGAATAATGCTGTAATGAACGTGGATGTGTTAATATCTTTTTGAACTCTTGCCCAAAAAAGGAAATGCTGGATCATATGGTTTTGTTTTGTTTGTTTATTTTTTGAGACAGAGTTTCACTCTTGTTGCCCAGACTGGAGTGCAATGGGGATCTCAGCTCACTGCAACCTCTGCCTCCCAGGTTCAAGTGATTCTCCTGCCTCAGCCTCCCAAGTAGCTGGGATTACAGGCACCTGCCACCACACCCAGCTAATGTTTTTGTATTTTTAGTAGAGATGGGGTTTCACCATGTTGGTCAGGCTGGTCTTGAACTCGTGACCTCAGGCAATCCACCCGCCTCGGCTTCCCAAAGTGCCAGGATTTTACAGTCATGAGCCACCCTGCCCGGCCCAGATCATATGGTGATACTACTTTTAATTTTTTTTTTTTTTTTTGAGACCGGGTATTGCTTTGTCACCAAGGCTGGAGTGTAGTAGCATGATCACAGCTCACTGCAGCCTTGGCCTCCTGGGCTCAAGTGATCCTCCCGCCTCAGCTTCCCAAGGTACTGGGATTTCAGGCATGAGCCACTGCATCCAGCCTATTTTTAGTTTTTTGAGGAACTTCCTTATGGTTTTTCATAGCAGCCACACCATTTTACATTCCCATCTGCTACCAGGTTTGTAAAGAAATATAAACATCCTAGGGACTTAGAAGCTCCCAGCCTGCATGTGTCCTTGTCTTTTTTTTTTTTTTTTTTTCTTGAGATGGAGTCCGGCTCTGTTGCCCAGGCTGGAGTGCTTGGCTCACTGCAACTTCCTCCTCCCAGGTTCAAGGGATTCTCCTGCCCCAGCCTCCCCAGTAACTGGGACTACAGGCACACGCCTTATTGCCCGGCTAATTTTTGTATTTTTACTAGAGATGGGATTTCACCATGTTGGCCAGGCTGGTCCCGAACTCCTGACCTCAAGTGATCCGCCTGCCTTGGCCTCCCAAAGCGCTAGGATTACAGGCGTGAGCCACTGCACCCGGCCGTGACCTTGTCTTTACAGACAGCATAGGAAGAGAGTTAGAGGGTACCTGTAGATCACCAAATTCTTTGCAGCCACCACGCCTGGCCTGAAAGGAGACTTCTTAAGGGTGGTGTTAACTGAGGCAAGCCCTGAAGGATCCTAGGAGCTACCTCAACAAGGGCAGGAATAAGGGCTTCCAGGTAGAAAGAATAGCCTGCAGCGCACGGTGACTCACGCCCATAATCCCAGCACTTTGGGAGGCCGAGGCGGGCGGATCAAAAAGTCAGGAGTTAAAGATCAGCTTGACCAACATGGTGAAACCCCGTCTCTACTAAAAATGCAAAAATTAGCTGGGTATCGTGGCTAGTGCCTGTAGTCCCAGCTACCTGGCAGGCTGAGGCAGGAGAACTGCTTGAACCTGGGAGGCAGAGGTTGTAGTGAGCTGAGATCACATCACTGCACTTCAGCCAGGGTGACAGAGTAAGACTCTGTCTCAAAAAAAAAAAAAAGAAAAAGAAAAGAAAAGAAAAAGAAAGAATAGCCTGAAAAAACCTAGAGGAAAGAGGACTTTTTTTTTTTTTTAGACGGAGTTTCACTCTTTCACACAAGCTGAAGTGGCATGATCTTGGCTCACTGCAACCTACACCCTCCCCACCCCTTCCAGGTTCAAGCAATTCTTCGGCCTCAGCCTCCTGAGTGGCTGGGATTACAGGCATGTGCCACTACACCAGTTAATTTTTGTATTTTTAGTAGAGCGGGAGTTTCGTCATGTTGGCCAGGCTGGTCTCAAACTCCTGACCTCACGTGATCTATCTGCCTCGGCCTTCCAAAGTGCTAGGATTGCACGCGTGAGCTACAGCGCCCGGCCAGGGAGAGGATTTGACTCATGCAGATAATTATTTCTTCTTTAGTATGGGTGGGGCTTAGAGATATTTAAAAATCCGTATTTTTGACTTCTCTATTATTAGTTTTTAAATGACGGTATGCAGACATTCAAGTTTTTTTTTTTTTTTTTTTGAGACAGAGTCTCGCTGTGTAGACCAGGGTGGAGTGCAGTGGCCGGATCTCAGCTCACTGCAAGCTCCGCCTCCCGGGTTTTTACGCCATTCTCCTGCCTCAGCCTCCCGAGTAGCCGGGACTACAGGCGCCCGCCACCTCGCCCGGCTAGTTTTTTGTATTTTTTTTAGTAGAGACGGGGTTTCACCGTGTTAGCCAGGATGGTCTCGATCTCCTGACCTCGTGATCCGCCCGTCTCGGCCTCCCAAAGTGCTGGGATTACAGGCTTGAGCCACCGCGCCCGGCCACAAGTTTTTTTGTATGGTAGTGTGAAAACTGGGCAGCAAAACTCCAGGCTGTAGGGATTGTGATATCAATCTCTCTTTTCACGGCAACCATGGAGGATGTGAACTCAATACCCGTGGCCCGAATGCTTTTATGCCAAGAGAGACTTTCCTTGACTTGATAGAGTTTATGGTCTTAGTGGGAAAACCAGACATTAAAGAATGTTAAGGCTTATGAGTTATATGAAAGGGGCAATACTGTGTTCTCTGAAAACCTGGGAAAGGACTGAGGAGCCTCACACTTCAGATGAGACATTGAAGAAGTCTAGAGATGTTATTATACAATAGCCATACCCAAGTCTATAAACAAATGGGGATACTTCAATTATTTGCTTAACTTGCATAAGAATATGAAAAGTAGGCTGGGCACGGTGGCTCACACCTGTAGTCCCAGCACTGTGGGAGGCCGAGGCAAGCGGATCACCTGAGGTCGGGAGTTCATGACAAGACTGACCAACATGGAGAAAGCCTGTCTCTACTAAAAATACAAAATTAGCCGGGTATGGTAGTGCATGCCTATAATCCCAGCTACTTGGGAAGCTGAGGCAGGAGAATCACTTGAAACCGGGAGGTGGAGATGGCAGTGAGCCAAGATCGTGCCACTGCACTCCAGCCTGGATGACAGAGTGAGACTCCGTCTCAAATAATGATGATAATAATAATAATAATAAGCAATTCAAGCTACTAAAAGTCTTTATTTATTTATTTATGTTTTGAGACAGTCTCGTTCTGTTGTCCAGGCTGGAATTCAATGGTGTGATCTCGGCTCTTTGCAAACTTCACCTCCCGGGTTCAAGCAATTCTTGGGCCTCAGCCTCCCTAGTAACTGGGATTACAGGCACTGGATAATTTTTTTTGTATTTTTAGTAGAGATGGGGTTTTGCCATGTTGGCAAGCAGGTTTCGAACTCCTGACCCCAGGTGATCCATCCAAAACTTGGCCTCCCAAAGTGTTGGGATTACAGGTGTGAGCCACTGTGCCTGGCCAATTTTTAAATTAAATCTTTCCTCTAAAATAACCATTGGACATTGTAGTTATTTTGTTTCTAATCACCATATATACAAATACAAATTTCTATGAATAAGGATTTCCTTTATTTAGTCCTACCCTCCTTCCCCACCCCAACCTTATGATAGGACAGGCTAGCAAGTCTGGAATTAATAGACCAAAGAGTCTGCTCATTTTATGACTTGTGCTAAATATTATCCATATTGCTTTCAAAATCAGAGTTAGTGATTTATACTGTCTCAACTGAGAGAGCTGGCTTTTTGCCTCTCCCTGCCAACAAAGGGCATAATTTAAAATGCATTTTAATGGAGAAAAAATGGTACCTTGTGATGCTCAATGTTGACTTCTAGTGTGATTAGAACACCTCCGTTTGTATTTCTTCCATCGTACTGCGCTCATCTATCTGCATGCAGATTGGGCTTTTAATTTTGTATCTTTTTTTTTTTTGAGAAGGAGTTTCACTCTTGTCCCCCAGGCTGGTGTGCAATGGCACAATCTCACTGCAACCTCTGCCTCTTGGGTTCAAACGATTCTCCTGCCTCAGCCTCTTGAGTAGCTGGGATTACAGGCACGCACCACCACACCTGGCTAATTTTTGCATTTTTAGTAGAGACGGGTTTCACCATGTTGGCCAGGCTGGTCTCAAACTCCTGGCCTTAAGTGATCTGCCCGCCTTCGCCTCCCAAAGTGCTGGGATTACAGGCGTGAGCCACCGTGCCTGGCCGAATTTTGTATCCTTAAATGTGCTTTATGCTGGGCGTAGTGGCTCACGCTTATAATCCCAGCACTTTGGAAGGCTGAAGCAGGAGGGAGGATTGATTGAGCTTCGGAGTTTAAGACCAGCCTAGGCAACATAGTGAGACCCTATCTCCACAGTAAATTACAAAATTTGGCCAGGTGTGGTGGTGTGCGCCTGTAGTCCTAGCTGAGGTAGGAGGCTTGTATGAGAGGCTGAGGTAGGAGGATTGTATGAGCCTGGGAGGTCGAGGCTGCAGTGAGCTGTGATCAAACCACTGAACTACAGCCTGGGTGATGAAGTGCACCCTGTCTCGAAAAAAGAAAAATAAGGCCAGGCATGGTGGCTCATGCCTGTAATCCCAACAGTTTGGAAGACTGAGGCAGACAGATCACCTGAGGTCGGGAGTTTGAGATCAGTCTGGCTAACATGGTGAAACCCTGTCTCTACTAAATATACAAAATTAGCTGGGTATGGTGACGCACACTTGTTATCCTAGCTACTCAGGCTGAGGCAGGAGAATCGCTTGAATCTGGGAGGCGGAGGTCGCAGTGAGCTGGGATTAGGCCACTGCTCTCCAGCCTGGGCAACAGAGTAAGACTCAAAAAAAAAAAAAAAACAAAAAAAAAAAAAAAAAAAAAACAAAAAAAAATGTGATTTATCTTTTTTTTTTTTTTTGAGACGGAGTCTCGCTCTGTCTCCCGGGCTGGAGTTGCAGTGGCCGGATCTCAGCTCACTGCAAGCTCCGCCTCCCGGGTTCACGCCATTCTCCTGCCTCAGCCTCCCGAGTAGCTGGGACTACAGGCGCCGCCACCTCGCCCGGCTAGTTTTTTGTATTTTTTAGTAGAGACGGTGTTTCACCCTGTTCACCAGGATGGTCTACGATCTCCTGACCTCGTGATCCACCCGTCTCGGCCTCCCAAAGTGCTGGGATTACAGGCTTGAGCCACCGCGCCCGGCCGATTTATCTTATTTTTTTACAGGGCTAAAGAACTGGGCCTATTTCACCCACCATATCTTTTATTCCCTCTAATTTCATGTTTTCAACTTTTTCTTTCATTGGCTTTAATTCATTTTTTATTCATTTGTATGAAGTGTCCTTTATTATATCTGCTTGCGGTTTCTTTTTTTTTTCTTTTTTCTTTTTGGAGACGGAGTCTCACTCTGTCGCCCAGGGTGGAGTACAGTGGCATGATCTTGGCTCACTGCAACTTCTGCCTCCCAGGTTCGAGCACTTCTCCTGCCTCAGCCTCCTAAGGAGCTGGGATTACAGGCGCCCACCACCATGCCCAGCTAATTTTTTTTTATTTTTAGTAGAGACAGTGTTTCACTATGGTGGTCAGACTGGTCTCAAGCTCCTGACTTCAGGCAATCCTCCCAAAGTGCTGGGATTACAGGCGTGAGCCACTGTGCCCAGCCTCATTTATTTTTAAAAGTTATAAAAATGGAATTAAATGAGAAGGCAAACATCAGACAAGATGATGATGGTTAAAATTTACGGGGAAAAATAAGACTCCATGAAAAAGATACAAACCAGCCCTTTTTATCTTTAATTAAATACAAAATACAAACAAATTCACATTTATTTATTTATTTTTATTTTATTTTTTTGTGAGACAAAGTCTGGCTCTGTCATCTAGGCTGGAGTGCAGTGGCGCAATCTTGGCTCACAACAACCTCTGCCTCCCCATGCTTAAGCCTCCTCCCGCCTCAGCCTCCCAAATAGCTGAGACTACAGGCATGTGCCATCATGCCCAGGTAATTTTTGTACTTTTTGTAGAGATGAGGTTTTGTCATGTTGCCCAGACTGGTCTCGAACTCCTGGGTTCAAGGGATTCACTTGCCTTGGCCTCCCAAAGTGCTGGGATTACAGGCATGAGCCACTGCGCCCAGCTACTTTTATTTACTTTTAGTTAGAGGTAAAAAGAGAATAAAAGTGGCCAGGCACAGTGGTTCACGCCTGTAATCCCAGCACTTTGGGAGGCCAATGTGGGGAGATTACTTGACCCCAGGAGTTTGAGACTTGCCTGGGCAACATAGTGAGACTATGTTTTAAATAGAGACTATGTTTTAAATAGAGACTCTGTCTCTATTTAAAAAAATAAATATAAAGGAGCAAGATAAAGAACTACCCATAAATATGTGTTAAGAGATTGTTATGGACTCAATGTTTGTGTCCCCTCAAAATTCATATGCTGTAGCCCTAACCTCCAATGTGATGGTATTTGGAGGTGGGGCCTTTAAGAAGTACTTAGGTTTAGATCAGGCCATGATCCTGGAGGCCTCACAATGGATTAGTTTCCTTATAAGAGGAAGGACAGAGAGTTCTGTCTTCATGAGCACACATCAAAGAAAGGCCATGTGACCATACAGTGAGATGTCAGCTGTCTGCAAGCCAAGAAGAGGGCCCCACCAGAACCTCACCATGTTGGCATCCTGATTTCAGACTTCCAGCCTCCAGAACGGTGAGAAGATAACTGCCTGTTGTTTAAGCCACCCAGTCTATGATACATTCTTAAAGCAGCCTGAGGTGACTAAGATAGAAGTTTACTAGGAATGGGTATAGAAATTTTATTGAAATGTATTTCCTTTACTTTTTTTTTTTTTTTTTTTTTTGAGACAGAGTCTTGGACCGTCACCCAGGCTGGAGTGCAGTGGCGCGATCTTGGCTCACTGCAAACTCCATCTCCCAGGTTCAAGCAATTCTCCTGCCTCAGCCTCCCAAATAGCTGGGATTACAGGCATGGTCTTGAAATCCTGACCTCAGGTGATCCACCTGCCTCAGCCTCCCAAAGTGCTTGGATCACAGGCGTGAGCCACCACACCCAGCCAGTTTCTCTCCTCTCTTACTGCTTAGGAGTCATGTGGCCAAAGGTCACAAAATTTGTGATTTCCCCAATTGTTCCTATAGATAACATCACTATTGTATTACCTAGATTGGTCTTTTGAGATGTTTTTGCAGACTTTCACATTCTTGCAATTGATTGATTCTACCTTGTGATTCATGACTCAACCAGTCATGTGGCCCCCCACCCAGAAGGGGACTCAGAGTATATGAACATGACTTTTTGTCCCTCTATGATTGCATCCCCAACCAGTCAGCAGCACTCATTCCTTTGTCTCCTGCCCAAACTATCCTTGAGAAACCCTAACCTCTGAATATTTTTGGCAACTGATTTGAGTGATGACCCCAGTTCTTCCATGTGGCTGGCCTTGCATTAATTAAACTCTTTGTATACTCCTATACCACAGTCTCAGTGAATTAGTTTTGTCTGTGTAGTGGGCAGGAAGAACCTGTTGGGTGATTACAATTTCACATATGACTCTTTCAAATACTGAAACGACAGATGTTTTTTATGCTGTTTAAACTGTTCAAGAGAATAGAGAAATAAAGGAAATAACTCATTTTACAAAATCAAAGAAATCACTAACCTAAGAAGCTAATAAAAGCAAAACTGCAGACCAATTTTACTTGTGAAAAGAAAAAGATGATAAAAAGGAGAAAAAGGTTTGGAAAAAAAAGAAGAAATATATACATATATACTGAGAAATAAAAATAAAATTCCAAACCCTTAACTGACTGAATGGACCCCCTGTTGACCAAGAATATCCCCGCAGAAACCTTGGAAGCTGAATTCACAGCCATGATGAAATGGGAGATTGGACTCACCTCATGACCCATACCCCTCCCCTCGTTGAAAGTCATTACATTTTCTTGCCTGAGGGCTAAACAGAAACTAGCCCTTTCAAGAGACTACTAGCTTATCTGCCCAGGTACAGAACAAAGACAAGATGAAATAATCGCTTCTCCATCCATTCCTGAGATAAGACGAGACTGATGGTTCCTTCACCCTACCTGAGATGTCTGCTTCCTCTGTTCCCTTTTTCTTCAAAAGTTCACCTTATGTAAAATATAGATTTACTGGGGACTCATTAAAGTCTCACAAATATGTAATCATTTGTCCCACTGCCGGCCCTCCCCACCTTTAAGGAAAATATATAAATACTAAACCTCCTGAGAAACCTCTTTGTTAAAAACAGCCACATATACTTCTGTGACGCAAGTTTTTCACAGGTGCACTCTCAAGCTGGTTCAGTAAACCTCCATGATTTGAGACGAATGCCTCAATTTCTCATTTTGGTTATCAATACAAACCACATATAAAGTATATATATCAAATTGAACTAGCAATATATTAAAAGAGGCCGGGCGCGGTGGCTCAAGCCTGTAATCCCAGCACTTTGGGAGGCCGAGACGGGTGGATCACGAGGTCAGGAGATCGAGACCATCCTGGCTAACACGGTGAAACCCCGTCTCTACTAAAAAAATACAAAAAACTAGCCGGGCGAGGTGGCGGGCGCCTGTAGTCCCAGCTACTCGGGAGGCTGAGGCAGGAGAATGGCGTGAACCCGGGAGGCGGAGCTTGCAGTGAGCTGAGATCTGGCCACTGCACTCCAGCCTGGGCGCCAGAGCGAGACTCCGTCTCAAAAAACAAAAAAAAAAAAAAAAAATATATATATATATATATATATTAAAAGAATAATACACAGGCCAGGCACAGTGGCTCACACCTGTAATCCCAGCACTTTGGGAGGTCAAGGTGGGCAGATTACCTGAGGTCAGGAGTTTGATACCAGCCTGACGAATATGGGATCTCGGTTCACTGCAACCTCCACCTTCCAGGTTGAAGCAATTCTCCTGCCTCAGCCCCCAAGTAGCTGGGATTACAGGTGTGCACCACCGCACCTGGCTAATTTTTGTATTTTTGCTAGAGACGGGGGTTTCACCATGTTGGCCAGGCTGGTCTCGAACTCCTGACCTCAGGCAATCCTCCCGCCTCGGCCTTTCAAAGTGCTGGGATTACAGGCGTGAACCACTGTGCCTGGCCTTATCTATATTTTCTATATATATTGAGCAAGTTTCCCTTTATCATTTCAATTTTTTTTTTGTATTTTCTCCTTTTTTCTCTTGTTTAGTTTAGCTGCTGACACCCATACTGTTTAGTAATCCAGTTTTTAGATTTATATATTCAATTTTTGTGCTTTTTTAGTCATTCAGTTCTGATTTTAGCCTTATTTCTTCTACTTTCTTTGATTCTATTTTATTGATTTTTTTTTAACTTGAAAGAGATGAGTTTTCATGTGTTTTTTTCTTTTCTTTTCTTTTTTGAGACAGAGTTTTGCTCCTGTTGCCCAGGCTGGAGTGCAATGGTGCTATCTCGGCTCACCGCAACCTCCGCCTCCCCGATTCAAGCGATTCCCGAGTAGCAGCTGGAATTACAGGCGCGCACCACCATGTCCAGCTAATTTTTGTATTTTTAGTAGAGATGGGGTTTCTCCATGTTGATCAGGCTGGTCTTGAACTCCTGACCTCAGGTGATCCACCCGCTTCGGCCTCCCAGAGTGCTGGGATTAGGATTACAGGTTTGAGCCACCGCGCACAGCCCATGTGTTTTGTTTTGTTTTGAGATGGAGTCCCGCTCTGTTGCCCAGGCTGGAGTGCAGTGGCGCAGTCTCGGCTCACTGCAGCCTTTCAAGCAACTCTCCTGCCTCAGCCTCCCGAGTAGCTGGGAAGCCTCCCTAGTAGCTGGGATTACAGGCGCATGCCGCCACGCCCGGCTAATTTTTTGTATTTTTAGTAGAGACGTATTTTTGTATTTTTAGTAGAGACAGAATTTCACCGTGTTAGCCAGGATGGTCTCGATCCACTGACCTCGCGATCCTCCCGCCTCGGCCTCCCAAAATGCTGGGATTACAGCTGTGAGCCACGGCGCCCAGCTCTGTTTTTTTTTTTTTTCTATGGAGGCAGTTAATTTTCCTGAGATCGTTGCGCTCCACTGCGCCACCTGCTGACTTTCTAGGATATCACACCCATTGGAATTGGCCTTTTGGGACTTGTTCGTCAAGGTATTTTAGCACCTTAAATTGAAAGGACTGGAGAAGAACTCTGAGTGAGATCTGCGCATGCAGACATTGGGTATGAAAAGATCACAGTGGCCGGGCGTGGTGGCTCAAGCCTGTAATCCCAGCACTTTGGGAGGCCGAGACGGGTGGATCACGAGGTCAGGAGATCGAGACCATCCTGGCTAACACGGTGAAACCCCATCTCTACTAAAAAATACAAAAAACTAGCCGGGCGAGATGGCGGGCGCCTGTAGTCCCAGCTACTCGGGAGGCTGAGGCAGGAGAATGGCGTGAACCCGGGAGGCGGAGCTTGCAGTGAGCCGAGATCCGGCCACCGCACTCCAGCCTGGGCGACAGAGCGAGACTCCGTCTCAAAAAAAAAAAAAAAAAAAAAAAAAAGAAAAGATCACAGTAGGTAGAGGCTGCAACGCAAGCAAATTCTTGGAGGTTGGGAAAAATTCGGTGTCGTCTAGCTGGAGGATATGATAGTAAGATGGTGGTGGATTTTTGGAAGCTGGGAAGGAAGCCGGACCACACGGCATCTGGAAGCCAAAGCTGCAGTTCAGAGAGTTTCTGTAGGAGGTGGGAACTAAGGATGAGTTTTATTTAAGGCGGGATGCCATGACCTCAGAAGGGATTCAGCAGATGCCAGCACCATGGGGTCAGATGCGTTGAGCAGGGTACTCCTGCAAGATCAGTACTGGCCCAGTGGGGTGGCTCATGTCTGTAATCCCAGCACTTTGGGAGGTCGAGGCAGGCGGATGACTTGAGGCCAGGAGTTCGAGACCAGCCTGGCCAACATGGCGAAACCTCATCTCTACTAAAAATACAAAAATTACCCGGACGTGGTGGTAGATGCCTGTAATCCTAGCTGCTCTGGAGGCTGAGGCACGAGATTCGCTTGAACTCGGGATGTGGAGGTTGCAGTGAGCCAAGATTGTGCCACTGGACTCCAGCCTGGGCAACAGACCAAGACTCTTTCTCAAAAAACAAAGCTAAACAGGCCGGGGCACAGTGGCTCAAGCCCGTAATCCTAGCACTTTGGGAGGCCAAGCGGGGCGGATTGCCTGAGCTCAGGAGTTGGAGACCAGTCTGGGCAAAAACTCTGTCTCTACTAAAATACAAAAAAAAAAAAAAACAATTAGCAGGGCGTGGTGGCATGCACCTGTAGTCCCAGCTGCTCAGGAGGCTGAGGTGGGAGAATTGCTTGAACCTAGAAGGCAGAGGTTGCAGTGAGCCCAGATTGTGCCACTGCACTGCAGCCTGGGCAACAGAGCAAGACTCTGTCTCACAAAAAAAAAAAAAAGAAAGAAAGAAAAAAGAAAACACACACACACAAAACAAAAAGCTCAGTACTGGCTCAGGTGAGATGAACTTGAGCTCTGCAGAAGTCAGGGCAGAGGTGTGGGTGTGGAAGTTGTTTGGATAAAAGTAGTCCTGGGGGTCCTAAGGGAGAGGAGGGAAGAGAAGAAAAGAAGAAAATAGGATGGAACCTCTTTTTTTTTTGAGATGGAGTCTCGCTCTGTTGCCCAGGCTGGAGTGCAGTGGCGTGATCTCGGCTCACTGCAAGCTCTGCCTGCCGGGTTCGTGCCATTCTCCTGCCTCAGCCTCCCGAGTAGCTGGGACTACAGGTGCCCGCCACTATGCCCGGCTAATTTGTTGTATTTTTAGTAGAGACGGGGTTTTACCATGTTAGCCAGGATGGTCTCGATCTCCTGACCTCGTGATCCGCCTGCCTTGGCCTCCCAAGGTGCTGGGATTACAGGGCTGAGCCACCGCTCTCGACCAGATGGAACCTCTTAAAGTGATTCAGAGAGGCGCCTAAGATAGAGGCCTGGAGGAGGAAGACTAGGGAGCATTAGTGCAGAAGCTGAGGGAAAGAGCTGAACTGGGCTACAGGAAATCGCAGGTCAAAGCAACATGTGGGCTGGCTGTGGTGGCTCATGCCTGTAATCCCAGCACTTTGGGAGATCGAGGCAAGAGGATTGCTTGAGGCCAAGAGTTCAAGACCATCCTAGCCAACATAGCAAGACCACCATCTCTATTTAAACAAACAAGCAAAACAAATAAAAAGCTATCTGTGGTGAAGGAATGAAGAAAAGCAAGGAAGTGAGAATGTTGGTGACGACTCCTCCTTTTAGAAACCTCCCTCATTCCTAATACTAAATGAATAATTGAGTGGAAGCATTGATGAGAGGTAGGTTCTTGAAAGAATGGCGGTTCACCCCTATAGATTTTCACATTATTCACAATTAACAGATAAATTATTAGAGAGTTGTTGTTTTGGTATTGGAAGGTTCAGTTTCACTTTACTACCTTACCCTCCTGGGTAGGAGGTACTCAGTGGAAAATACTGACTAGCACTTTTTCTTTTCTTTTCTTTCTTTCTTTCTTTTTTTTATTTAATTATTTTTTTTGAGACAGAATTGGTCAGACATGTCCAAGTCTCTCCCAAACAGAGGCTGGGTGCTGGGCGCTGGGCAGCATTCTTAACCTTTCCAATCGCATCAGCATCTCCTCCACATCCCCATCCGACCTGCTTATTTTGCCTGATGTTTGCTACAGGATAATCACTTTGGAACTGCAGGGCAGCCCCCCTGTTTCAAGACTGCATACAGACCAGAAGGGGTGTGGAAAAGGTCACTAATATAATCATATATGACTTGTCCACCAACAAATACTCATACAAACCATGGTGGGCGCTAAGAAATTTATTTATTTTTTATTTTTTATTTTTTTTTAACGGAGTTTCACTCTTGTTGCCTAGGCTGGAGTACAATGGCACGATCTCAGCTCATTGCAACCTCTGCCTCCCAGGTTCAAGTGATTCTCCTGCCTCAGCCTCCAGAGTAGCTGGGACTACAGGGATGTGCCACCACGCCCAGCTCATTTTGGATTTTTAGTAGAGACAGGTTTTTTCCATGTTGGTCAGGCTGGTCTCGAACTCCTGACCTCAGGTGATCTACCCGCCTCAGCCTCCCAAAGTGCTGGGATTACAGGCATGAGCCACCGTGCCTCGTGGTGGGCTCTAAGAAATTAAAGGGAAAGTCCACCCAGATCCTGGATATCTATTCCAGCCCATAATGGAGTCAAAGCTAAACTTCAAGCAGTCCTCCCGTCTCAACCTCCTGAGTAGCTGGGGCCATAGGCACATGCCACCAGCCTGCCTAATTTTTAAATTTTTTTGTGCATAGCAAGAGGGGTCTTGCTATGTTGCTATGTTGCCCAGGCTGGTCTCAAACTCCTGGGCTCAAGCAATCCTCCCATCTCAATCTCCCAAAGTGCTGGTATTACACGAGGGATTTTTTTGAGTTGGAGTTTGGCTCTTGTCTCCCAGGCTGGAGTGTAGTGGCATGATCTCGGCTCACTACAACCTCTGCCACCCGGGTTCAAGTGATTCTCGTGCCTCAGCCACCCAAGTAGCTGGGATTACAGATGTACAAGCCCAGCCATCATGCCTAGCTAATTTTTGTATATATATATATTTTTTGTAGGTATGGGGTTTCACCATATTGGCCAGGCTGGTCTTAAAAGCCTGACCTGAAATGATCCACCTGCCTCAGCCTCCCAAAGTGCTGGGATTACAGGTGTGAGCCACCGTGCCCCACCTGCTGGACCACATTCTAAAGAGAGCCAACTGGCACAACCTGAGGACTTCTAAGACGACCAGAGCACCAGTGACCTCCCCATCCACCTTCCCTGCCTTCTCCTCTATCTTACCTAAGGGAACCCTAGAGGAATCCAAGGAAGATGGGGTGATTCTGAAGTTATGGTCCAGCATGGCATGCTATGGTCCTGAAGCCTATGAAATTCACTCTTCAACAAACTTGGCATCTACGTTAAGCACATGAAGGTAGTGAGTTATCAATCAACAATTGCCTTTAAGATTATTGTAATCCCCCAAGTACTTCAGCCCCAGGTAGCCACCCACTGCCGTATGTCAGAGGACATCCCGGTGCTCTTTCCTGCCTGGACTCCTAGCCTGGGATGCTCACCCTACATCTCTGCGGGATGAACTCCTTCCTATTCGTGCTTCAAGACCCAGCTCAGTTCTAGCTCAGCTGACCCCTTGGTTCCCATGTCTGTTCCCTGCTGGGCTGTGAGTATTTTTATATTTTGTTTTTCTTATGCCCATTTAGATTTGAATATGAGTGTTTTATTTTATTTTATTTATTTTTTATGCTTCTTTGAGAGAGAGTCTTGCTCTGTTGCCCAGGCTGGAGTGCAGTGATGCAATCTTGGCTCACTGCAACCTCTGCCTCCTGGACTCAAGCAATTTTCATGCCTCAGCCTCCCAGTAGCTGGGACCACAGGCGCCTGCCACCATGCCTGACTAATTTTTTTTTTTCTATTTTTAGTGATGGCCTCAAGTGATACTCCCGCCTCAGCCTCCCAAAGTGTTGGGATTATAGGCGTGAGCCACCACACCCAGCCTAGAATGTGAGTGGTTTTTGTTGTTGTTGTTGTTTGGGGTTTTTTTGAGACAAAGTTTCAGTCTTGTTGCCTAGGCTGGAGTGCAGTGGCACCATCTCAGCTCACTGCAACTTCCACCTCCCGGGTTCAAGTGATTCTCCTGCCTCAGCCACCCCAGTAGCTGGGACTACCAGCATGTGTCACCACACCTGGCTAAATTTTTTTTTTTTTTTTTTTTTTTTCAGTAGAGACGGGATTTTACTATGTTGGTTAGGCTGGTCTTGAATTCCTGACCTCAGGTGATCCGCCCACCTAGGCCCCCCAAAGTGTTGGGATTACAGGAGTGAGGAGTGAACCACTGTGCCCAGCCTCGAATGTGAGTGTGTTAAAACCCAGATCGGATCTGATTGGGGTTGGCACCCAGGTGGCTCCATAATTGTTGCTGTCCTGAATTGTTGCCCTCTTTGCTACTTGGACCGAGCCCCACCTGGGACCACTGACTTCCTCTGACTCCTGGACAGGCTCCTGGGTGGCAAACCCTGGCTCCTGGTATAGTCTTGCCTGCCTCTCTGTCACTTTGTCTACCTGAGCAGACCTCCGAACTTCGAAGCCTGGATGCCCCATCTCCCCTCCTGTGAGGCCCTGTCCTACCTCACGTTGGGACCTAGGGCACTCTATTGTACAACTCCAGGGAGCACCGTTGTGTCTTCTGTGAATGGCAGCTTCTGGAGCACAATTCTAGAAGGTACCATTCACTAGACACAATGGTGGCACCCCCTTGAGTCGTGCAATGGCAAGTGAACCCTCGACAGGGCCATGTCAACTGTGGGCTCAGACATCCTTTGGGTCTGGCAGTGCCCCACTCCATGTGCCCTGTCACCCTGGCCCCTCTTTTTCCATCCCACTTCTCCTAGCTGGACCAAGCTAGGCGTCATCTATGAGCCCAGTGTGCTGACCAGGGAGTGTGTGGGGCTTGGGGACATGGGGACAATAAATAACATCACTTTTCTCACTTCCCAGGCTGGGAACCAATTGAAAGATAAAAGATACCATAGACAGACGTCAACTTTATTCCTGACTAAAGCTCAAAAGAAGAGCGTGGCGTGGATTTACAGTGACCATCCTAACACTCGCGTGCAGAGTCACATGGTCCCACACTGGGCTGGACCAGCCCTGCTAAGCCCACAAGGGGTGGAGAGAACAGCAGCCACTTCCTCTTTGTGGGGACGAGGCCTGAGCTTTCCTCCGCTCCTGCCCTGGATCTGATCACTGGGACTGTGGGAGAGGGACAAAGGACAGTTTTCTCCCATAGTTTTCCCTTCCAGGGAGAAGAGTGGAAATCTCATCTCAAAGGCAACATGAGATTGGAGAATGTACTCTCAAATCCGAAGCAGCAACAGAATTGTTCTCCTTGCTTCAGAGTAGAAGCCCCGCAGCCCTTTCCAGACCTCTCCCAAGCATGGAAATGGACCGAAGGCTGGATGGGGCTCAGAGGGGAAGTCAGGTGGGACCCCCTCAGACAGCAGCTGGGCTTCCTCTGTTCCCGGCCCTGCTATCACTGAAACGGGAGAGGGGGTGAAGGAACGGATTTGGAACTGTCAAAAGCTCCTTCCTTAGGGGCAGTGGAGGTAATGCGGGGTTCAGATCATCTGTGCCCTGGACAGAGGCCTCTTTCTTCCCCAGGAATGCCAAGCACATGGGCATCCTGATACCTCAACTCCTTCAGTCCCAAACACTCTGCCTGTTTGTCCCCTTTGTCCTGAGCCACCCGGTAGGAACTGCATGTTAGCTGCTGACTTCAGGTCAGGTCCCCGAAGCAGTTTTGTTCTCTCAGCAGTGACCACCGCCTGCAGCCAGGCACCTCTCTCCCTTAGCCTGGGTCACTGGCAAGGGAGCAAGTAGAGTTCTGGGCTCACAGCAGGCAGTGGAGTGTAGTCACAGAGCCTGATCCGGCTTGAAATCTCAGATCCTTTGCTTACTAGGCTGTGTGGCCTTAGGTGAGTTACTCAATCTCTCTGGGCTTCAGTTTCTGCATATGTAAAACAGGGATAATATCTAGCTCACTGGGTTATGACAAGACATAAGTAACTTCATACAAACCCATTAGGACTGATGCCTGGGCATTTCTAAGTACTCAGTGAAGGCAAGCTGCTATTTTTATGGGCCCAGGTCTAGGGAAAAAGCATCAAACATCCAGGGGAAACGGGATGCTCTCCACTGTATATTAAGTTCTATCGTAGGGACCAATTTTAGCTAAACACATAAAAACAGAGGAGGGGGCTGGGTGTGGTGGTTCATGCCTGTAATCCCAGACCTTAGGAGGCTGGATTGTTCGAGACCAGCCTGGGCAATAAAGTGAGACCCCCATCTCTACAAAAGATACAAAATTTAGCTGGGTGTAGTGGCGCCCGCCTGTAGTTCCAGCTACTGGGGGGCAGGGTGAGGTGGGAGGGTAACTTGAACCTGGGAGGCAGAGGTTGTGGTGAGCTGAGATTGCGTCCCTGGTCTCCAGCCTGGGTGACAGAGGGAGATCCTGTCTCACACACACAAAAAAAAGCAGAGGAGGAACAAGGAACAATTATCCCCCATTTTACAGATCAAAAACCTAGTGGCCAACTGGTCCAGCTGGAATTCAACACGTGAGATATCTGACTCCAGATCCCAGCCCTTGCTTGCTTCCCACTGGCTGCCTAACCCAGAGAGGAGATTGGGAAAAGAGAAACAAGTTACAGAATTCAAGAGTGGGTATCTACTGCGGTCTTCGTGAAGGAACAAGTGTTGCTCCAGAGAAGCCAGAAGTTCTTATCTCTGCTTTACTCTGACCACCTCCTTTAGGCTTTATGACTGAAGAGTCCCTTCGGCCCCTTACCTCCACAAGGCTGACCCTGGTCATCAGCAGCTGAGATCTACATGGTACAGTCCAGACACCAGAAGGCGACTGAATCTGTCTCCTAAATCTCAGCTCTAACATTCCCAAGAGAGGGCTTCATGGGCCCAGGCAGTGTCTGGTGTCTGTCCTGCAATGGCCAGGGGTCAAGTTTTCCTGTAGGAGTGTGACCGCTCCTGCTGCAGTCGGGGATCCTGGATAGGGCCGAGGAGAAGTTCCCAGGCAAGGAGGGTTGGCGTCTACTCCGTAAACGCGTTCTTCTCTTTCCGCTTGATCTTTTGTCTGCCTCATAGATCCTTCTTTCTCACACTTTCAGTCTGTCCTTTTTTTTTTTTTTTGAGACAGGGTTTCGCTCTGTCACCCAGGCTGGAGTGCAGTGGCATGAACTTGGATCACTGCAGCCTCCACCTCCCAGGTTCAAGTGATTCTCCTGCCTCAGCGTCCCAGGTATGTGGGATTACAGGTGTGCGCCACCACACCTGGTTAATTTTTTGTATTTTTAGTAGAGACGGGGTTTCACCATGTTGTCCAGGCTGCTCTTGAACTCCTGACCTCCGGTAATCCACCCACCTTGGTCTCCCAAAGTGCTGAGATTACACACATGAGCCACTGTGCCCAGCCCTTTCAGCCTGTTTTGACCTCTACTCATGCAAATGTTACCTTTCCCTTTATGCCTCACTCCACCTCACAGCTTCACTCTCTTCTCCCTAATCGCACCCCACTATGACTGCCTGAAATGCCACATGTTTCTTCATTCAGATTTCTCAGATAATTCGATGGTTCCACCCATAATTCCACACACCAGGCCACTTCACAGGCAGTGACTCACTTAAGGACTGGCTGCCTCAGGGTGCACAGCCTGTATTCAGGAATCTGCTAGAGCAACACATGGCTGTACCTTCTGCAAGGCTGTGGGCTGGATGACTCCACTGTGGGCATGGAACACGGACTGGTGTCATAAGGAGACGTTCCTTATGCCTAGGCATTGAAAGGATACTCCTTCCGGAAGGCCTTTCCCAGCATTTCCCCCTGAAATCCACTAACCATAGCATTTGACTGTTGACACTGCCCTGTGGTGCTAAGTGCATTTGTCTAACTCCTACTGCCACAGAGATCCAAGTGTACAATGGCTTACACATGTGAGAAGATTATTTCTTGCTCAGATATCAAATGCAGAATAAGCAGTCCAGAGAGGAGATGACAGCTTTATGGTGTTGGGGACCTACACTCCTTCTGACTTGCTATTCTATCATCCCTAGGACGGTGGCCTCATCTCCTCAGATCAAGATGGATCACTACCACATTCCAGCCAGTGGGAAGGGGGAAATGCATTTCCTTTTCCTTTAAATGCAGGAGCCAGAGTTCGCACACTTCACTTCACTCATATCTCACTAGCCAGAACGTAGTTAGTCACATCAAGCTGCAAGGAGAGCTGGCAAATGAAGTCTATTCTAGGTGGTCATGTGCCCGCCTAAAAGTTGGGAATTCTGATATTAAGGAGGAAGAGAAGAAAGCATATCCCACCATTCTCCTGTCATCATTTTTGACGGCTCTCCACTCACTATCTGGTCTGTCACCACATGCTGGCACATCCCATTCCTGATGCCTTTCCTACAGGGCTCTATTCTTCATCCCCACCAGCACCACCATGCACTGGGCCCTTCCTGCTTTATGCCCAGTGTCTCATTAGAACATCCTAGCTGATCTCTTTGCTTTCAGTCACCTTCTGTGATCCTTCTATCAATAAATAGCAAATCTGATCATATGCCCTTATTGTTTAGAAATCAATGGCTCCCCACTGCCCATAGCAGTAAGATTTTGAGTCCTTTTTTTTTTTTTTTTTTGAGACAGAGTCTCATTCTGTCACCTAGCCTGGAGTGTAGTGGTCATTCTGTCACCTAGCCTGGAGTGTAGTGGTCATTCTGTCACCTAGCCTGGAGTGTAGTGGTGAGATCACAGTCATTGCAGCCTTGACCTCCTGGGCTAACTTTAGCCTCCCAGGTAGCTGGGACTACAGACACACATCACCAAGCCTGGCTAGTTTTTAATTTTTTTTGTAGAGATGGGGTGTCACTATGTTGTTCAGGCTGGTCTTTAACTCCTGAGCTCAAGTGATCCTCCTGCTTCAGCCTCTCAAAGTGTTGGGATTACAGGTGTGAGTAACTGCATTCAGCCAGGTGCAGATTGTTGAATTCCTAAAGTTACATGCAAATTTTGCCTTTTTTTTTTTTTTTTGAGATGGAGTCTCACTTGCTCTGTCACCCAGGCTGGGTTGCAGTGGTGCAATCTTGACTCACTGCAACCTCTGCCTCCTGGGTTCAAGCGATTCTCATGCCTCAGCCTCCCGAGTAGCTGGGATTACAGGCATGCACTAACATGCCCTACTAAGTTTTGTATTTTTTAGTAGAGATAGGGGTTTCACCATATTGGCCAGGCTGGTCTGGAACTCCTGACCTCAATGGATCAGCACACCTTGGCCTCCCAAAGTGCTGGAATTACAGGCATGCGCCACCGCGCCTGGCCCTTTTACTTTTTCTTTCTTTTTTTTGTAGAGATGGGGTCTCAATCTGTCACCCAGGCTGGAGTGCAGTGGTGCGAAAATAACTCACTGGACTCAAGCAATCCTCCTACCTCAGTCTCCTAAGTAACTAGGATTATTACAAACATGTGTCACCATGCCTGGCTATTTAAAAAAAAATTTTTTTTGTAGCGATGCAGTCTTGCTATGTTGCCCAGGCTGGTCTTAAACTCCTGGCCTCAAGCAATCCTTTTGCCTTGGCCTCCCAAACTTTTTCTGCTGAGGCCTTTGCATTTTCAAAGGGGCCTGTTATTCCCGTCAAGTTACAGGCACAAGTCCAAATTCCAAGTATCAATGTACGAGTGCAATATGTTTCCTGACCTCTCTCTCACATCTCCTGTTTAGTCACGTCTCCTGCGTAACTGAAACTAAAGTCATTTTGAAATTGTCTCCATTGCCCAACAGGTCACACTTTTTCTTTTTTTTCCTTTTTTTTTTTTTTCGAGATGGAGTCTCGCTCTGTCGCCCAGGCTGGAGTGCAGTGGTGTGACCTCGGCTCACTGCAACCTCCACCTCCCGCGTTCAAGCGACTCTCGTGCCTCAGCCACCCGAATAGCTGGGACTACAGGCGTGAGCCAGCATGCCCGGCTCAGGTCACGCTTTTTCACGTGCCACATCTTCCATCCACCTGCTGTTATGTCTAAACTCCTAGGCTTCATTATGGCTTAGCTGAAAAGCCACTCTTCTGGGAGGCTTCCTTGACTCCCCTTGTCCAAGTCAGCCTCTGCAGCTTGACTCAGGCTTCCAACACTTGTCACATTTCACCATTGTCATTAGCTTACATCTGCCGCCTCCAACAAGCCCTTAACTCTGGAGCCCAGGACTCTGAACGGACACTCCACAAATGTTTATTGAATAAATGTCACCCATGCTAAAAAAAACTGGAGTGCTGTTTTTAACATGTGAATCTAAGCTTTGCTTCCTTTTTTGGGAGTAGTGGGGAATGGTGTCTGGCTGTAACCCAGACTTGAATGCAGTGGTGAGATATCAGCTCACTGCAGCCTCCGCCTCCCCAGTTCAAGTGATTCTCCTGCCTCAGCCTCCCAAGTAGCTGGGATTACAGGCACATGCCACCACACCCAGCTAATTTTTGTATTTTTATTAGAGATGGGATTTTACCATGTTAGTCAGGCTGATCTCAAACTCCTGACCTCAAATGATCCACCCATCTTGGCCTCCCAAAGTGCTGGGATTACAGGCATGGGCCACTGTGCCCAGCGTAGGCACGCTAACATTCTTTGAATGGCCCAAATCAATATTCTCTCTTGTTTTGGAGCTTTATTCATGCTTCTTCCTCTGCCTGGAACGTTCTCCTGCTCCTCTTTGCCTGGCTAGCTCCTACGCATCCTTCAGATAGCTAAAATATCCCTCAGGAAGCCTTCCTAGACCCCCTCCCCAATTCTAGGTGAAGGGGGGACTAGGCTGAGGGCCCCATCTAGGCACCCCCCAGCACCCTCTGCTCGCCCAGTTGCGACATGGCTCTCACTGCAAGGCGGTGGCTCATTTGTCTTTCTTCCCTGTTCATGTGCAGTGTACTCTGTGCCTAACTCGCCCGCTGGCATAGGTCCAGCCTCAAGCACAGCACTTGGAAGGGAAGAGGTACCTGATAAATATGCGTTAAATGTGGGTTAGAGGAATGGATTTCTCCATTTTAAATCTTGATTTCAATAGCTTTCTGTTGCCTTTGGAATAAAGCCTTACCACAGCTTTTACAGCACTTTCTGATGTGGTCTCCACGTATTTTCAGTCTCGTCTCTTAAAAATACACCCTTTGATTTCAGTGTCCCACTCAAACATGGCAGCCACATTGAACTGAATGAAGGCCCCCACACGCTGCTCTCCCTTCTTTCAGCCTCCACAGTGAAACTGCCATTGCACACTTATAACAGACAGTGAAAGAGCTCTGACCTAACCAACTCCATCTTGCTTCTAACCTCCAAGCGGTCCTTGTTCATTCCTGGGCGCAGGCTGAACTGACTTTGGGAGGAAGTTTATAGTTTAAAACAAAGATGATAACAGCCCTTTTTCAAAACAAACCTCCTTCTTCCCTGGGGACTAGACTGCCTTTGCAGGACAAGAAATTAGCCACGAGATTAGAAATTATGGTTTAGGAGTCATGCAGCAGGAGACTACCAGGTTCTGACCCTCCCTAAACTGCTCCAAAGATCAGTGCTTGAGACATTTTGCAGACCCTGCACTTGATGGATCGGCTGGCACCACCCAGATCGATCAACTGGCTCTTCTGATCTTGCGGCCCCCACCCAGCAACTGACTCAGCGCAAGAAGCTTCAACTCTCTCTGAGTTCATCTCCGACCTGACCAATCAGCACTCCCGGCTCACTGGCTTCCCCCCAGCCCCCAAGTTGTCCTTAAAACTCTGCTCCCCGAATGCTTGGGGAGACTTATTTGAGTAATAACAAAACTCTGTTCTTCTGCACAGCCAGCTCTGTGTGAATTACTCTTTCTCTATTGCAATTCCCCAGTCTTGATAAATCAGCTCTGTCTAGGCAATGGGCAAGGTGAACTCACTGGGCAGTTACAGCAGTACTCTTCTGCCTGGCACACTCACCTCTCACTCCGCTTCCTTTTCTGCCTAACATCCAGTAATCTTTAAGTTCAGTGGCCCTTCCTCCAGGAAGCCTCCCTTGACTTCCTAAGGCCAGCTCTGGTTCCCTTTGGTGGTACCCCTCCGGGCTTCCTTTGACCTTCTATGTGTTTTCCCTAGGGGATGGTGAGGCAGGAGACTGAACTGGACTCACTGTGATGTCTCTAGTGCTGGGAACAGTGCCGGGCACCTGGCCGGTATATATGTATATATACACACACACACACACACGCACGCACACACACATATATATATTTGAGACAGTCTCGCTGTGTTGGCTAGGTTGGAGTTCAGTGGCGTGATCTTGGCTCACCGCAACCTCTGCCTCCCAGGTTCAAGCAATTCTCCAGCCTTAGCCTCCTGAGTAGCTGGGATTACAGGAACACACCACCACACCTGGCTAATTTTTAAATATTTTTGGTAGAGACAGGGTTTCACCATGTTGTCCAGGCTGGTCTCTAACTCCTGACCTTAAGTGATCTGCCCGCCTCAGCACCCCAATCAATAGATATTTTTAAATGAATTTTAGAGCTGAGGGACCATGACAGGAAGGCAGGCTGTGCTTGTTCATCTCACCATATTCTGAGCTCAGACATTCCAAAGGAAAGAAATGGTTATAAAGGATGAGATCATATGCTCATGTCCAAAACTCGAGATTAAAATAAAATTATTAAAAACCTCAGACAGGATGGACAGTCTTTTGATAGTGATGAGTAAGTAGTCTTCAAGCCCTAGGAAACCCAGTTTGCTTTTCCTGGTAAATAAGTTGTTTTGAATATGATTTCATTTTTTTAAAGTGACCCAGTGAAAGTTGCCACCTAACATGAGATGCAGAAATAAATCCTAAACAGGCAACACAGGACACAGACTCCATACTGAAGACAATAGCAAATAAGACCCACACTGCAAATTCCCAAGAACCAAGAGCAGAGAAATGCAAAGAAATTTTGAGACAGAAGATTGTGAGGCAGCATTTTAATATAACAAACAATAAGGATAGGCCAGAGGCTTGCTACTCAAAGTGTGGTTGTGGCACGATAGCATCAGCATCTCCCCGGACCTGGTTGGAAATGCAGACTCTCAGGCCCCACCCCAGACCTACTGCCTTCTAACAAGATCCCAGGTGATTTGTATGCAGATAAATGTTCGCGAAGCACCGGGCTAGAACATTTATTAACGTAGGATGTTGCTCTTACAATGTATTTTGAGGTCAAAATAAACCCATTTAAAGCTTTTTTTTTTTTTGCTCATTATTTGCTCCATTCTCTCCACCTCTGAGTTGCATCAACACATGTCGTTGTGTTCTGGGACTTTGAGCCTCTCTTATGAATCACAATGGCATAAAGAAGTTTGCTGTACCATTTCTATAGATGGCCTTAATGGGTTACAGATTGGATTTTTTTTTTTTTTTAACTTTTATTTTTTAGACAGAGTTTCGCTCTTGTTACCCAGGCTGGAGTGCAATGGCATGATCTCAGCTCACTGCAACCTCCGCCTCCCAGGTTCAAGCGATTCTCCTGCCTCCTCCCAAGCAGCTGGGATTACAGGCGCCTGCCACCACGCCCAGCTAATTTTTACATTTTTAGTAGAGACGGAGTTTCTCCATGTATGTCAGGCTGGTCTCGAACTCTCGAGCCCAGGAGATCCACCCACCTCAGCCTCCCAAAGTGCTGGGATTACAGGTATGAGCCACCGCGCCCGGCCACAAATTGGATTTCAAAACTTCCATCAGCTGCTTCTTGTGCAGCACCCCCCAGGAGGTAGGTTGTATGATAATTTCCGTTTTTAGAGATGATGAAATTGGGGCCCAAGGAGGTTTCCTGACTCACCGCAGGGGCACCCAGCAAATCGGCATCTCAGCCAAAATGAGTGCGCAAGCTTTTGCGTTTCCAATGTAAAGCTCATCAAACTTTGACACTACTTCTTTTAATATAAGGGAGTTTTTTTTTTTCATAAGAGATTTAAAGAAAGCGTATTCAGATGACCTCACGTGAGCTACTGACCATATAAACCTTGCATGTGCTGGCCCCAGGGAATATGGAAGCTTCGGAAAGGATTGCCCTGCCCTGCCTGGCTCCCTTGCTTCTGCTGCTTTCCAGGCTTGAAGGCTCTGCAGCCACAAGTCCCAGAAAACCTCAGAACAGATATTTGCTTCTAGGGGATATGAGGGGAAAGCACCGGGAATTACCATAGGTAATGGGTACAGCTCTGCAGGAAATGTGGCGGCTTCTTGATGACAATAACCCATCCTCAGGAGGAAGCTTTTTTTTTTGTTTCTTTTACAGACTCAAAATAGCTGAGAGAATCTGACTCTGCCCAAATACATGTGGTGTGTGTCATTGGATTGATTTTCTTTTTTTTATTTATTACATACTAACCTACTAGATAATACATTTCTTCGTTAATTCCAATTTCCCTGGAGCACATTGGAGTCACTAGATGACTCAGAAATAGTCAAGACTGTACATTCAGCATTGATGCCAATGTGCTTCTTCCTACCTTGTCTGAATTTAAGATTTCTTTGTCAACCCCATCAAAACAAATCTCCCAAATGGTCCTTGTTCAGTTTCACCAGTCTGCATGGTGATTCTTCTAGGGTCCTCTACAGAATGCTTGCCAGGGGGTTGGCTTAAATCCCCTCCCATCTCTAGACATGCATATCAGTGGGACATATTTGTATACACTTGCTTAAAAAACAAAGATAGTGCACTTTAAAATTCCATGTAAAAAGTATTGCTTTCCTAATGTGCGAATGTGCTCCTGCCTGCCTTCTTGCTACACAATGCTACAGAGGGTAGAGTCATGAGGAATTCAAGGCTGAAGATGTTTTGGATGTTTGGATGACACCGATGTACCCCTCACCTTGCACCTTGAACCCTGCTCTGAAGCCCGTGTAGTTTTGGGGCTTGGCCTAAGGCAAAAACTACAAAGCATCCTAATGAGCAGAATTATACAACAGGAATGTATGTGCATATTTGACATAGTTTCTTCTCTAGAGGGGTGGCTCTCTGGCCTGTGACCTCCACCCTCTTCAAGGGCGAGGGAGGAGTCCAGAGAAGAAGGCTTTTGTTCCCCACCGCCAGTTCTTCTGCAGCCCCTACAGCCCCAGGGACCTGCCCTGCTCTGCGTGGGCTCTCAGAAGCCCAGCAATTTCCATATGGGTGGGTGACTTCAGAGCGATGGACAAAGCTGTGCGGCCAGCCTATAGGAGAAAAAGGAAAGGAGAAATAAATATCATCCAATCTGCCTCCTGCCCAGTGGGGAAGGGCAAGTTGGGAGTAGGGGTATGCCTGGGACACAGGTGTCTATGAAGGCTTCCAGAGGCCTCCGTAGAGGAGAAGATTCAAATGGCAAGAGGATCACCAGAAATGCGGTCCCTTCCATAGAAACAACAGTAATTCCTGGGAAATCTGTGACAAAGAAATAAAGAAGGGTCATCTGGTTTTTAATGCTTTTTTTTTTTTTTTTTTGAGATGGAGTCTCATTCTATCATCCAGGGTGGAGTGCAGTGGCGCAATCACAGCTCACTGCAACCTTCGTCTCCTGGGCTCAGGTGATCTTCCACCTTCAGCCTCCCAAGTAGCTGGGATTACAGGTACACACCACCATGCCTGGCTAATTTTTGTGTTTTTTTGTAGAGATGGGGTGTCAACAAGTTGCCCAGGCTGGTCTCAAACTCCTGGGCTGAAGTGGTCTGCCCACCTTGGCCTCCCAAACTGCTGGGATTATAGGTGTGAACTACTGAGCCCAGTCCCACTTTTTTCTACTTTAAATTGGAAAACAGGAAATAAAATAACTGCTGCTATTCCATTACATGTATCTAAGTGAAAGCTAGCATTCTGGTGTGTTTTCCTCCAATCTTTTCTCCGGTGCAAATTTGTTGTTGGTTCTTTTTTTTTAATTTTAATTTTTTGTAGAGACAGGGTCTCCCTATGTTGCTCAGGCTGGTCTTGAACTCCTGGGCTCAAGTGACCCTCCCACATTGGCTTCCCAAAGTTTTAGGATTACAGGCATGAATTGTAATCCTCTCCTGTCCTGCACCTGTCCTGTTGTTGGTTTTTAAATAAAGGAATGATATTGTATATCGACTTTGAATTTGCTTTAATTCTTAATTTACCATGATATGCTATAAGATTTTTCTTTATTCTTACATAGCCATTATAATGCATGATTTTTCTTTTTGGCTGTGTAATATTCCATAATTTACTAATTTTTACTAATTATGGAAATATTCCATAACTTGCTTTCAATGGAAATTTATGTTGTTTCCAAGTCTCTGCCATCATAATCTTAGTGCAAAAAGCATTTTCCTATTTTTAATTATTTCCTAAGGACTGACTCTAAGAAGTGGGCTCAGAGGCCAGGTGCGGTGGCTCACACCTGTAATCTCAGCACTTTGGGAGGCCAAGGCCAGTGGATCACCTGAGGTCGGGAGTTCAAGACCAGCCTGACCAACATGGAGAAACCCCCTCTCTACTAAAAATACAAAATTAGCCTGGCGTGGTGGCGCATGTCTGTAATCCCAGCTACTCGGGAGGCTGAGGCACGGGAATCGCTTGAACCTGGGAGGCGGAGGTTGAGGTGAGCCGAGATTGCGCCATTGCACTCCAGCCTGGGCAACAAGAGTGAAACTCTATCCCTAAATAAATAAATAAATAAATAAATAAATAATAAAATAAAAAGAAGTGGGCTCAGAGCATTGAAGGACATGCACATTTTTACCTCCTGATCTGTGATGCCACAGCATTCTTTACATTGACACGCAATGCAGGAAGCTGACAGTCCCACTGTCTAAAGAAGCTGCACCCAGAGGGCTTCATCAGGCACCACCGGCCTGACTGAGCAGCCACAGTCTCTTATGAATGAGCCCAGTCCCACGTCCAGAATTCTGAACTCTCAACAGCTCTGAAAACCACACTCTTTAGGTAACTTCTTGGGAGCTGAAATCTGACCTGAGGCTGTTGGCCTACTGTGAATATTTTGACATTTTGCTGCTGTAAAGGGTTTGATGGGTAGGGACACCCAAGACCCCACTAGATTGTTCTCTACTGCATAGGCACAGATTTACTTCCTAAAATGTGGACAATTCTTTCACAGAAGCAGGTAGGAAGTGTTAACACCCAGCTTAACACTTCAGGCTTTTTCCCATGCACAGGGATGGAATCCAGTGGCCATCAGGGCTCCCACGCATGCAAATAACTATAAAGCATGGCAAAGCACTAAACGAGTCAGAAGACAGGAACAGAGTGAGCTCAGGGGAGAGGACGGCCACTGTGTGCCAGGGCGGGGTAGAAGATGGCTGGGGGGAGGCAGAGGAAGGAAGTGGTGTTTCAGTAGGACCCCCAAAGATGGCACATGGGCTTCTCAAAACATACAAAGTTCTTTCCCTGAAAAGCCCTCATGACTCCCTAGACTTTTCTTTTACCACTTGCTATATGCTGGTATTTGTGGGGTTATTTGGTAAATTTCGGTCTCCACAAGGTCAAGAACCTGATCTGGCCTGTTCACTGCTGCATGCTGGCACCCGGCCCAGAGCCTGGCGTTTGGTCAGCCCTCAACAAGCATTGTTGAAAGAGAGAATGCTGCACGAGAACCTAATGGTATTCATTCAAGCTGATGGAATCTAAATCCTAGTGAACGGGTTCTTACACTGGAAAGTACTGGAACAAAGCAAAGCTTTTAAGCAGGGAGTCCTATAAAAGCCTCCTAAAGGAGGGGCCTGGGTTTACTTAGGCTCGAGTTCCTGCTCCTGAGCTCCATCCGCTGTGCCTTGTCAATCCTGAGGCTCTATGTAAACACAGAGTATGTGCTGACAGTGTTTACGCAGAAGAGCCATAGGCCAGTCCCAGGGGAGGCGCACCTTTTAACAGGGTCCATCTGGAGGACAGCCTGCAGCTGTGGACTCCTCGACTGCTGACATGGAGGGCAGAGGACCGCATTCAGCTCAGGAGGTGTGGCCACAGAGACAACTTGGCGAGGGTTAGTGTTCCTCAGATGCCTCTGCCAGAACCTGGGGAACAAGCTCATGCCATGCAGCTCCCGTGGGAGCCAGGTATGGTGAGCCCCTGCTCGACAACACTCCAGAGCTGCTCTAGGAGATCCTGACTGAAGAGATGGGGGACTAGCCAGATATGGTGCAAAAGTTGCAGGTAACTTCAGGGATTCAAAAATCTGCACTTGGCCAGGCGCACTGGCTCATGCTTGTAATCCCAACACTTTGGGAGGCTGAGGTAAGAGGATCACTTGAACCCGGGAGGCTGAGGTAAGAGGTCACTTGAACCCAGGAGGTCAAGGTTGCAATAAGCCATGATCGTGCCACTGCATTCCAGCCTGGGCGACAGGGTGAGACCCTATTTAAAAAAAAAAAAAGGAGGAAAGAAAAAGAGAAGTGTGCAGGCAGCTGGCACAACTGTACAACTGTGTGTGTACCCGTGTGTTGGAGGGGGTGTCTTTGAATTCATCACAAGCCCACTACGTATCACCCAAACATGAGCAAGGCATAATCTCTGCCTTCAAGAAGTTTTCAATCTGATGGGTGCTTTAAAGAGGCTGACAAATTAAAGGGTGGGCTCTGAGACCCAGAAGAGGCTGGGTGATGGATTTCCTCAAATTGTCTTTAAATCTAGGGGAAGGGCCTGGCCAGCTGTTCTGGAAGTTCTGCATTTATACCGAGCTTTAAATGTTGACGAAATAAACCAATTTCAGGAGATGAATTCTCTCCCAGTTTTCCACAGACATTCCCAAATGAGTTCTGCTGTTAACACCTAAGCCTCCATAGGAAAGATGAATATGGAAATGATATGGTGGGTACAATAAGGGCCAGACTTTCCCCCTAAATGTGAAGCACCAGGTACAAGCCTTGGTACTTGGTAGAACCTTGTCAAAAGCTCCCTTTTCCCACTGAAATGTCTTACCCTGTGGATGGAGACACTGTGCTCCCCAAAGGCACCCTCGGGAATCTGCATCTGAATCAAACCCGACCCAGGTGGGCAGCACGTGACCACTGTATCCGAGTGGGGTCTGGAACCTGCCTTACCTGTGGGCCCATTACCTGCACTACCTGGGCACCACTGTGCTGGCTGGGCTTTCCCTGAGTTGCTCCAGCTTCTGCCAGGATAGATTTCCTCCTCCATCTCCTGATTAGCACTCCAGTCCCTCCCTTCCAGGCTTACAGCCTACCCAAATTCCAGCCTGCCCGGTCCTCAGCCTGGCCTGGCTCTCCCTGATCCAGCACTTCACCAGGATTGGTTACCTAAACCCACCTGGATTTCAGTGTTTGCCTAGACCAGGCGTTCTCAATTGCAGCACTACTGATATTTCGACCAGATAATTTTTTTGTTTTTGTTTTTTTTTTGAGACAGAGTCTTGCTCTTTTACCCAGGCTGGAGTGCAGTGGCACGATCTCAGCTCACTGCAACCTCCACCTCCCAGGTTCAAGCGATTCTCCTGTCTCAGCCTCCCGAGTAGCTGGGATTACAGGCGTGTGCCACCACACCTAATTTTTGTGTTTTTAGCAGAGACAGGGTTTCAAAATGTTGGCCAGGCTGGTCTTGAACTCCTGACCTCAAGTGATCTGCCTGCCTTGGCCTCCCAAAGTGCTGGGATTACAGACATGAGCCACCGGGCCTGGATGGATAAGTGTTAATTCTTTGCTGTTCCTGTGTATTGTAGGATGTTTAGCTGTATCCCTGGCCTCTACCTACTAGATGTCAGGAGCATTTGCTCACCCACTTGTGACTAAAAATGTCCCCAGACATTGCCAAAACTCCCCCAGAGGGTAAAATCACCCCGACTGAGAACCACTAGATTGGCCCAAGTCTGTCAGTGGCTTCTCCCTTCGGGGTCGGTCGCTCTACTCTGATTGGTTCCCCTAATTCCAGACCTTTGTTCTCTCTGCTCCCTCCAGACACTGTCTGTAAATGCCATGGTCCCTGCTGGTTGATGTGGTATTTTTTTTGTTTTAGCTACCACTATTCATCTATTCATAATTAAAACAGTTACCATCCCCTGTGTACTCCTAGATGTCAGATTCAGCCTTTATAAACATTACAGTATTTAGGTAGAGTCTATGCTGTCCCCATTTTACAGATGAGCATCTAGAGGCCCAGAATAGTTAGATCACCTACCCAAAGTCACTGAACCTAGATTCGAACTCATGAGTGTTTAATTTATTTTTATTTTTATTTTTTTTGAGACAGGGTCTCACTCTGGTATGATCACGGCTCACTGTAGCTTCAACTTCCCAGGCTCAGGCAATCTTCCTGCCTCAGCCTCCTGAGTAGCTGGGACTACAGGTGCAAGCCACCACGCTTGGCTAATCTTTTTCTGTTTTCTGTAGAGAGGGAGTGATATGGTTTGGCTGTGTCCTCACCCAAATGTCATCTTGAATTCCCATGTGTTGTGGGAGGGAACTGTGTGAGGTAATTGACTCATGGGGGCAGGTCTTTCCTGTGCTGTTCTCATGATAGTGAGTAAGTCTCATGAGATCTGATGGTTATTATAAGGGGGAGTGTTCTTGCACAAGTTCTCTCTTCACCTGCTGCTATCTGTGTAAGATGTGATTTGCTCCTCCTTGCCTTCTGCCATGATTGTGAGACTTTCCCAGCCATGTGAAACTGTAAATCCAATTAAACCTCTTTCTTTTGTAAATTGTCCAGTCTCAGGTATGTCTTTATCAGCAGTGTGAAAATGGACTAATACAGGGGGTCTCACTTTGTTGCCAAGACTGGTCTCAAACTCCTGGGCTCAAGCAATCCTCCCCACCTGGCCTCCCAAAGTGTTGGGATTACAGGCATGAGCCGCTGCACCTGGTCTCATGAGTGTTTAAAGTCCATGCTTCTTTTTTTTTTTTTTTTTTTTTTTTTTTT